>NC_053391.1:190488987-190788987 GCF_905171765.1 Bufo bufo | reverse complement strand
AGCCTCAAGTTATGCAGCAGTCTCTTATGCTGTTTGAAGACTCTGCTGCCAGGGTTTCCCAAGGGCATCCACCTAGCCCTTCCCCAGGGGTGGAAGAGATAGAATGCACTAACGCACAACCACTTATTTTTCCTGATGATGAGGACATGGGAATACCACCTCAGCACGTCTCTGATGATGACGAAACACAGGTGCCAACTGCTGCGTCTTTCTGCAGTGTGCAGACTGAACAGGAGGTCAGGGATCAAGACTGGGTGGAAGACGATGCAGGGGACGATGAGGTCCTAGACCCCACATGGAATGAAGGTCGTGCCACTGACTTTCACAGTTCGGAGGAAGAGGCAGTGGTGAGACCGAGCCAACAGCGTAGCAAAAGAGGGAGCAGTGGGCAAAATCAGAACACCCGCCGCCAAGAGACTCCGCCTGCTACTGACCGCCGCCATCTGGGACCGAGCACCCCAAAGGCAGCTTCAAGGAGTTCCCTGGCATGGCACTTCTTCAAACAATGTGCTGACGACAAGACCCGAGTGGTTTGCACGCTGTGCCATCAGAGCCTGAAGCGAGGCATTAACGTTCTGAACCTTAGCACAACCTGCATGACCAGGCACCTGCATGCAAAGCATGAACTGCAGTGGAGTAAACACCTTAAAAACAAGGAAGTCACTCAGGCTCCCCCTGCTACCTCTTCTGCTGCTGCCGCCTCGGCCTCTTCTACTGCTGCCGCCGCCTCGGCCTCTTCTGCTGCTGCTGCCGCCGCCTCGGCCTCTTCCTCTGCCTCTGGAGGAACGTTGGCACCTGCCGCCCAGCAAACATGGGATGTACCACCAACACCACCACCTGCGTCACCAAGCATCTCAACCATGTCACACGGCAGCGTTCAGCTCTCCATCTCACAAACATTTGAGAGAAAGCGTAAATTCCCACCTAGCCACCCTCGATCCCTGGCCCTGAATGCCAGCATTTCTAAACTACTGGCCTATGAAATGCTGTCATTTAGGCTGGTGGACACACACAGCTTCAAACAGCTCATGTCACTTGCTGTTCCACAGTATGTTGTTCCCAGCCGCCACTACTTCTCCAAGAGAGCCGTGCCTTCCCTGCACAAACAAGTGTCCGATAAAATCAAGTGTGCACTGCGCAACGCCATCTGTGGCAAGGTTCACCTAACCACAGATACGTGGACCAGTAAGCACGGCCAGGGACGCTATATCTCCCTAACTGCACACTGGGTAAATGTTGTGGCGGCTGGGCCCCAGGCGGAGAGCTGTTTGGCGCACGTCCTTCCGCCGCCAAGGATCGCAGGGCAACATTCTTTGCCTCCTGTCTCCTCCTCCTCCTACTCAGCTTCCTCCTCCTCTTCTTCCACCTGCTCATCCAGTCAGCCACACACCTTCACCACCAACTTCAGCACAGCCCGGGGTAAACGTCAGCAGGCCATTCTGAAACTTATATGTTTGGGGGACAGGCCCCACACCGCACAGGAGTTGTGGGGGGTATAGAACAACAGACCGACGAGTGGTTGCTGCCGGTGAGCCTCAAGCCCGGCCTGGTGGTGTGCGATAATGGGCGAAATCTCGTTGCAGCTCTGGGACTAGCCGGTTTGACGCACATCCATTGCCTGGCGCATGTGCTGAATTTGGTGGTGCAGAAGTTCATTCGCAACTACCCCGACATGTCAGAGCTGCTGCATAAAGTGCGGGCCGTCTGTTCGCGCTTCCGGCGTTCAAACCCTGCCGCTGCTCGCCTGTCTGCGCTACAGCGTAACTTCGGCATTCCCGCTCACCGCCTCATATGCGACGTACCCACCAGGTGGAACTCCACCTTGCATATGCTGGACAGACTGTGCGAGCAGCAGCAGGCCATAGTGGAGTTTCAGCTGCAGCACGCACGGGTCAGTCGCACTGCGGATCAGACACACTTCACCACCAATGACTGGGCCTCCATGCGAGACCTGTGTGTCCTGTTGCGTTGTTTCGAGTACTCCACCAACATGGCCAGTGGCGATGACGCCGTTATCAGCGTTACAATACCACTTCTATGTCTCCTTGAGAAAACACTTAGGGCGATGATGGAAGAGGAGGTGGCCCAGGAGGAAGAGGAGGAAGAGGGGTCATTTTTAGCACTTTCAGGCCAGTCTCTTCGAAGTGACTCAGAGGGAGGTTTTTTGCAACACCAGAGGCCAGGTACAAATGTGGCCAGACAGGGCCCACTACTGGAGGACGAGGAGGATGAGGATGAGGAGGAGGTGGAGGAGGATGAGGATGAAGCATGTTCACAGCGGGGTGGCACCCAAAGCAGCTCGGGCCCATCACTGGTGCGTGGCTGGGGGGAAACACAGGACGATGACGATACGCCTCCCACAGAGGACAGCTTGTCCTTACCTCTGGGCAGCCTGGCACACATGAGCGACTACATGCTGCAGTGCCTGCGCAACGACAGCAGAGTTGCCCACATTTTAACGTGTGCGGACTACTGGGTTGCCACCCTGCTGGATCCCCGGTACAAAGACAATGTTCCCACCTTACTTCCTACAATGGAGCGTGATAGGAAGATGCGCGAGTACAAGCGCACGTTGGTAGACGCGCTACTGAGAGCATTCCCAAATGTCACAGGGGAGCCAGTGGAAACCCAAGGCAGAGGAGGAGCAAGAGGTCGCCAACGCAGCTGTGTCACGGCCAGCTCCTCTGAGGGCAGGGTTAGCATGGCAGAGATGTGGAAAAGTTTTGTCAACACGACACAGCTAACTGCACCACCACCTGATACGGAACGTGTTAGCAGGAGGCAACATTTCACTAACATGGTGGAACAGTACCTGTGCACACCCCTCCACGTACTGACTGATGGTTCGGCCCCATTCAACTTCTGGGTCTCCAAATTGTCCACGTGGCCAGAGCTAGCCTTTTATGCCTTGGAGGTGCTGGCCTGCTCGGCGGCCAGCGTTTTGTCTGAACGTGTATTCAGCACGGGAGGGGGCGTCATTACAGACAAACGCAGCCGCCTGTCTACAGCCAATGTGGACAAGCTGACGTTCATAAAAATGAACCAGGCATGGATCCCACAGGACCTGTCCATCCCTTGTGCAGATTAGATATTAACTACCTCCCCTTAACAATATATTATTCTACTCCAGGGCACTTCCTCATTCAATACTATTTTTAATTTCATTTTACCATTATATTGCGGGGCAACCCAAAGTTGAATGAACCTCTCCTCTGTCTGGGTGCCGGGGCCTAAATGTGTGACAGTGGCCTGTTCCAGTGGTGGGTGACGTGAAGCCTGATTCTCTGCTATGACATGAAGACAGATTCTGTGCTGACATGAAGCCAGATTCTCTGTTACGCGACCTCTCTCCTCTGCCTGGGTGCCTGGGCCTAAATATGTGACAGTGGCCTGTTCCAGTGGTGGGTGACGTGAAGCCTGATTCTCTGCTATGACATGAAGACAGATTCTGTGCTGACATAAGGCCAGATTCTCTGTTACGGGACCTCTCTCCTCTGCCTGGGTGCCTGGGCCTAAATATGTGACAGTGGCCTGTTCCAGTGGTGGGTGACGTGAAGCCTGATTCTCTGCTATGACATGAAGACAGATTCTCTGTTACGGGACCTCTCTCCTCTGCCTGGGTGCCTGGGCCTAAATGTGTGACAGTGGCCTGTTCCAGTGGTGGGTGACGTGAAGCCTGATTCTCTGCTATGACATGAAGACAGATTCTGCGCTGACATAAGGCCAGATTCTCTGTTACGGGACCTCTCTCCTCTGCCTGGGTGCCCAGGCCTAAATGTGTGACAGTGGCCTGTTCCAGTGGTGGGTGACGTGAAGCCTGACTCTCTGCTATGACATGAAGACAGATTCTGTGCTGACATAAGGCCAGATTCTCTGTTACTGGACCTCTCTCCTCTGCCTGGGTGCCTGGGCCTAACTATGTGACAGTGGCCTGTTCCAGTGGTGGGTGACGTGAAGCCTGATTCTCTGCTATGACATGAAGACAGATTCTGTGCTGACATAAGGCCAGATTCTCTGTTACGGGACCTCTCTCCTCTGCCTGGGCCTAAATGTGTGACAGTGGCCTGTTCCAGTGGTGGGTGACGTGAAGCCTGATTCTCTGCTATGACATGAAGACAGATTTTGTGCTGACATAAGGCCAGATTCTCTGTTACGGGACCTCTCTCCTCTGCCTGGGTGCCTGGGCCTAAATGTGTGACAGTGGCCTGTTCCAGTGGTGGGTGACGTGAAGCCTGATTCTCTGCTATGACATGAAGACTGATTCTGTGCTGACATAAGGCCAGATTCTCTGTTACGGGACCTCTCTCCTCTGCCTGGGTGCCTGGGCCTAAATGTGTGACAGTGGCCTGTTCCAGTGGTGGGTGACGTGAAGCCTGATTCTCTGCTATGACATGAAGACAGATTCTGTGCTGACATAAGGCCAGATTCTCTGTTACGGGACCTCTCTCCTCTGTCTGGGTGCCGGGGCCTAAATATGTGACAGTGGCCTGTTCCAGTGGTGGGTGACATGAAGCCAGATTCTCTGCTATGGCATAAAGAGACTGATTCTCTGCTGACATGAAGCCAGATTCTTTGCTATGGCATGAAGAGACTGATTCTCTGCTGACGTGAAGCCAGATTCTCTGCTATGGGACCTCTGTCCAATTGATATCGGGTCATTTTTATTTTTTTAATTTTTATTTTAATTAATTTCCCTATCCACATTTGTTTGCAGGGGATTTACCTACATGTTGCTGCCTTTTGCAGCCCTCTAGCTCTTTCCTGGGCTGTTTTACAGCCTTTTTAGTGCCCAAAAGTTCGGGTCCCCATTGACTTCAATGGGGTTCGGGTTCGGGACGAAGTTCGGTTCGGGTTCGGATCCCGAACCCGAACATTTCCGGGAAGTTCGGCCGAACTTCTCGAACCCGAACATCCAGGTGTTCGCTCAACTCTACTGAGGAGTTGTTTAGTAATTTGCGGATTTCTGATTTATTTGAATATCTGGGTATTACTATTTCTGCTAAGATTCAAGAATTCCTACAGTTGAATTTGGTCCGATTAATAACCAAATTGAGATCTAAAATAAAGATTTGGCTCCGACTTCCGTTATCTAGAGCCGATAGAATATCTTTGGTGAAGATGGTGATTTTGCCCCAATTATTGTGTATTCTCAGGAACTCCCCAGTATGGATTGAAGATAAGTTTTTTAAACTGATTGAGAGAATCATCAATGATTTAGGCTACTTTCACACTTGCGTCAGAGGATTCCGTCAGGCAGTTCCATCCAATCTGGACGCAAACAGATACATTTGTCAGTCGGATCCGGATATGTCTGACAAATGCATTGAAATACCGGATCTGTAAAAACGGTCGGTATTTATTTTTTTCACAGATTTAAAGATCTGCGCATGCGCGGACCGGAAGAACGGATCCGTCAATGCGGCAATTTTAATTTAACTAATAATACATTTCAATGGAAATTAATGCCGGCATTCCGGCAAGTGTTCAGGATTTTTGGCCGGAGAGAAAAATGCAGCATGCTGCAGTATTTTCTCCGGCCAAAAAACGTAAGAGGGACTGAACTGATGCATCCTGATGCATACGGAACGGAATGCTCTCCATTTAGAATGCATTAGGATAAAACTGATCAGTTTTTTTCCGGTATTGAGCCCCTAGGACGGAACTCAATACCGGAAAAGAAAAACGCTAGTGTGAAAGTACCCTTACTCTGGGGGAGAAAGCGAGTAAGGCTTAAATTGGAACATTTTTACAAGCCTATGGAACAGGGGGGACTAAATCTTCTCTATTTTAAAGGCTACTTTATGGCATCACAATTATCGTTGTACCATGAATGGGAGAAAAGTCCACTTTGTCGAACTTTGGTGAAGAGGTCGCCATATGATAATATTTTTTCTTTATTGGAATCTTGTCAGTTAATTAACCCCAACAGGATTACAAAGTTGCTGCGAAGCTACTTGTTAGGTCATGAAGTATTATCAGAGATTGGTTGGGGATAAAAGGATTTCTTTGCTGTACGCCCCTCTGGCATAATTATTATTTACAGGCCCTAGATGAACTGGTTGGAGATCAGTATTGGCAACAGAATAATGTTTGCTATCTTGCACAGGTGGTTGGAAATGGCTATATTTTTTCCTTTTTGGAGTTAGCACACAGAGAAAATATTTCTAACTTATCTTGGTTTCGTTATTTTCAGTTACGTTCTGCACTTTCTAGTATAAAAGAAAAATCGCTCTTTGATATTGATACTTCCACATTTTTGCATGATTTGATAGTAAAGCTGACACAGAGGGTTAAGATTTCTCAATGTTATAAAGGTTTACTTAAAGCACGATTTATTAAATTGCAGTCCCCTAGGCAAAAAGCTTGGAGAAGGGTTTGCCCAATGATTGAACTGGATGATTGGGATAAGATATTGGGGGATGTGGCATTAGTTTCTCATAATATTAATCACATATTGGATAAATTTTATATTTTACACATAATTTTTATCACACCTTTTCAGCTTAATGGGGTTTGAGAAACACTTCCAACTGTCCAAGGTGTGATACATCTGAGGCCAATCATTTACATATGTTCTAGACCTGTACAGAATTAGAAGGATCTTGGAGGGTAATACATAATTATACTACCCAAAAAGTGAAAGTGGCGATACCATTTACGTTAGAGTCCTGGATTTTGAGGGATCTATCCAAGGTTGGGTGCCATAAATATAACAGGATTCTTTTCCTAAAGATAATGTTTTTTGCAAGACTCTTGGTTGCACGGGCTTGGTTTTCATCTAATGCTCCTAGTATACATGGCTAGATACATGTCTAGATATCGTTAATAAGATAAAAAGGTATGGGGAGAATGGAAATCTTAAAGATTCGTGCCTCAACCTTTTCATTCTCCCCGCTCCGCTTTGTTTGTCGGCGGGGAGGGAGACGCATCGCAAAAGGGGGGGAGGTTCAGAAGGGAATTGGGGGGTTAAGGTTTAAGAAAATGGAAATGATTATTTTGATTTTTTTATCTTGTATGGAAATATTATTCCTTAATAAAAGCAATTTTATCGGTAAAGCAAATGATTAGAGGTGCTGGGGCCTAAAAGATCTCAACTTATAAAATAAAAAAATAAAATAAAAAAGTACCAACCCTGCACACATATGTAGAACAGAAGGTGGGCCAGTTCTTGAGCATGTCTGTGTCTGCCAAAGTGCACGGCATCTGGAGCTGTAACTACGGTCAAGGAAAATATATGTCCTTCACGGCCCACTGGGTAAATATGGTTCCTGCCCAGCCACACCAGCAACTTGGGCAGGTGACACCGCTTCCGCCTCCATGTTCTCACAGTGTTGGTTCTGCGACAATGTTTGCCTCTGCCTCCTCATCCTCCACTGTGTCCTCAGCATCCACTGCAGGGACAATTCACAGTGGTCCTCTAGCATACCACATGTGCAAAGCACAGTGGTGTCACCTCAAAGCAAACAGCAAGTCTTTTCTGATACGTTCAATCACTGGATTAAAAGGAACCTGGCTTCAACATGAATTAAAGTTCTTAGCTCGACATTGTGAAGTACTGCAAGTTCTTAGTTCATCCGACTTTTTTTATTATAGTTAGAAAATTCCATATAAGATATAGTCAGTCCTTTCGTTTGCCCAAACAAGGTTTCGCCTCTGAATTTGTTACATGCCCCCCACATGTGAACTGAATCTCTCTTCACCAAGAACCAGCTGCGCTCAAAAGACATTCGCGGTTTGAGCCTTTTATTTATATTTTTATATTATTTTTTTTTTTTAATTCTCTTTTTTAAGTGCACGACGGTGTCACGCTGTTCTGCACTAAGTTTGCCTTGGCGAATGGAGTCACACAGGGGAGGAACTGCTCCGCGTTCTCCTCGACAACTCAAAATCGGAACCATGGGGACCCACAACGGGAAGAACATGGAGTCAAGGAGGGCTGAGCCATGCGCCCTGCATGGCGCACGTGTTCAATCTGGTTGTGTAGCGGTTCCTGAAATCTTCACCCCATCTGCAAGACATCCTGAAAATGGCCAGGAAACTTTGCATGTACTTCAGCCACTCGTACACCACAAAGCACACCCTCCTTGAGCTGCAGTGGCAGAATGGCATCCCCAACATAGGCTGATATGCGATATTTCCACCCGTTGGAATTCCACCCTCCATATGTTGTACCGATTATATGAACAGAGAAAGGCCATAAACGATTTCTTGATGATACAGGTGGACAGAGGTACTCCTCTGTGTAACTTCGATGTTAGCCAGTGGCAGCTCATGCGTGAAACCTGCCATTTGCGGGGGCCCTTTGAGGATGCCACGTTATTTGTAAGTCGCCAGGACTACGGAATGAACAACGTCATTCCACTGATTCATGTCCTGGAACAGATGCTGCCAAATCTGGCTGGCCAGGGGACAGGAGAAGTGGCGACTACATATTACGGCCGCATAAGCCCTGTGGGGGCTAAACTAGAGAAGGAGGACATTTGAGCACAAGAAATGCATAGAGAAATGGCAGTTTTTTTCTACACAGGTGACAGGAGAGGAGGTGCAGGAGCAGCCGGAGGAGCTACAGGGCGATGAGGAAGATGAGGCAGATGACCCAGACCCACCGTGGCAGTATGCAGTGGAGATGGAGGCAGGGAGTCCCTCCGAGTCACTTGTGCAAATGGCCCGATGCATGCTCAGTTGCTTGCGTAGTGACAGCCGAATTGTCACCATTCGGCAGAAGGATAACTACTGGCTCTCCACCATGTTAGACCCTCGCTACCGACCCGCTAAGAGGGAGGACAAACTGAACTACTATCAAGACATCCTATGTAGTCAGTTGGCCGCTGCCCATCCTCACGCATGTCTGACCACGGGGGGGGTTTCTCTGCGCTCACATTCCACTGCCATGGCTGCTGGAGGGGGTCTGTGGGGCAGGAGCAGCACCAGCTTCATCAGCAGACACTTAAGTCTAGAGTAGCTGATGAGCAGTTTTCTTTACCCGCCTACTGAAGAAACTACTCATCAGCAGCAGCAGCTAGACATAGAGCAGAACCTGAACCAGCAGGTTGTGGAATACTTGGACTGCACCCTGCCACTGCACGTCGAAGATCCCCTGGACTACTGGGCAGCCAAACTCGATTTGTGGCCGCAACTGGCCAAGTTTGCCCTGGACAAGGTTTCCTGCCCGGCCAGCAGTGTGGCATCAGAGCAGGTGTTTAGGGCGGCGGGGGGCCATAGTTACCCCAAGGAGAACTCGTCTGTCCACCCAAAATGTGGATAAACTGACCTTTGTGAAAATAATTCAGCCGTGGATCAGCAAGGATTTTCAAACACCAGTGCCTGATGCATCAGACTAGATCATCCATGGTGCCACACCTACACTTTGACAAAAGAAACATGTTTCTTCTGGCTACCTGCTTCAACTACTATTCTGATGCTGCCACCCGCCTGATGCCACACCTGCTGCCAGGTGCTCTTACAGCCACCCACCATCTTCAGTTGGTACTGGTATTGCCCCCCCCCACCTTCTCACTATGTCACTGGGCACTCTGTGGTCTCCTCATGCTGCTGCCACCTCACCACTATGTCACTGGACCACTCTGTTGTCTCTTCATGCTGCTGTAACCTCACAACTATGTCACTGGACCACTCTGTGGTCTCCTCATGCTGCTGACACCTCACCACTATGTCACTGGGCCACTCTGTGGTCTCCTCATGCTGCTGCCACTTCACCACTATGTCACTGGACTGATCTGTGGTCTCCTCATGCTGCTAACACCTAAACACTATGTCACTGGGCCACTCTCTTGTCTCCTCATGCTGCTGCCACCTCACCACTATGTCACTGTACCACTTTGTGGTCTCCTCCTGCTGCTGCCACCTCTCCACTATGTCACTATGCCACTCTGTGGTCTCCTCATGCTGCTGCCACCTCACCACTATGTCACTGGGCCACTCTGTGGTCTCCTCATGCTGCTGCCACCATACCACTCTGTGGTCTCCTCATGCTTCTGCCACCTCAGCAATATGTCACTGGGCCACTCTGCAGTCTCCTCATGCTGCTGCAACCTCAACACTATGTCACTGGGCCACTCTGTGGTATCCTCATGTTGCTGCTACCTAAACACTATGTCACGGGGCCACTCTAGTCTCCTCATGCTGCTGCCACATCACCGCTATGTGGTCTCCTCATGCCAGCTCACTACTATGTCACTGGGCAACTTTGTGGTCTCATCATGTTGCTGCTACCTCACCTCTATGTCACTAGGCCACTCTGTTTTCTCCTCATGCTGCTGCCACCTAAACAATATGTCACTGGGCCATTCTGTGGTCTCCTTATGCTGCTGCCACCTCACGACTATGTCACTGGGCCACTCTGTGGTGTCCTCATGCTTCTGTCACCTCACCACTCTGTGGTCTCCTCTTGCTGCTGCCACATCACCACTCTGTGGTTTCCTCATGCTGCTGCCACATCACCACTCTGTGGTCTCCTCATGCTGCTTCTACCTCACCACTATATCACTGGGCCACTCTGTGGTCTCCTCATGCTGCTGCCACCCCAACATTATGTCACTGGGACACTCTGTGGTCTCCACATACTTCTGCCACCTCACCACTATGTCACTGGGCCACTCTGTTGTCTCCTCATTCTGCTGACACCTCACAAATACAGGGAGTGCAGAATTATTAGGCAAATGAGTATTTTGACCACATCATCCTCTTTATGCATGTTGTCTTACTCCAAGCTGTATAGGCTTGAAAGCCTACTACCAATTAAGCATATTAGGTGATGTGCATCTCTGTAATGAGAAGGGGTGTGGTCTAATGACATCAACACCCTATATCAGGTGTGCATAATTATTAGGCAACTTCCTTTCCTTTGGCAAAATGGGTCAAAAGAAGGACTTGACAGGCTCAGAAAAGTCAAAAATAGTGAGATATCTTGCAGAGGGATGCAGCACTCTTAAAATTGCAAAGCTTCTGAAGCGTGATCATCGAACAATCAAGCGTTTCATTCAAAATAGTCAACAGGGTCGCAAGAAGCGTGTGGAAAAACCAAGGCCCAGAATAACTGCCCATGAACTGAGAAAAGTCAAGCGTGCAGCTGCCAAGATGCCACTTGCCACCAGTTTGGCCATATTTCAGAGCTGCAACATCACTGGAGTGCCCAAAAGCACAAGGTGTGCAATACTCAGAGACATGGCCAAGGTAAGAAAGGCTGAAAGACGACCACCACTGAACAAGACACACAAGCTGAAACGTCAAGACTGGGCCAAGAAATATCTCAAGACTGATTTTTCTAAGGTTTTATGGACTGATGAAATGAGAGTGAGTCTTGATGGGCCAGATGGATGGGCCCGTGGCTGGATTGGTAAAGGGCAGAGAGCTCCAGTCCGACTCAGACGCCAGCAAGGAGAAGGTGGAGTACTGGTTTGGGCTGGTATCATCAAAGATGAGCTTGTGGGGCCTTTTCGGGTTGAGGATGGAGTCAAGCTCAACTCCCAGTCCTACTGCCAGTTTCTGGAAGACACCTTCTTCAAGCAGTGGTACAGGAAGAAGTCTGCATCCTTCAAGAAAAACATGATTTTCATGCAGGACAATGCTCCATCACACGCGTCCAAGTACTCCACAGCGTGGCTGGCAAGAAAGGGTATAAAAGAAGAAAATCTAATGACATGGCCTCCATCTGAACCCCATTGAGAACCTGTGGTCCATCATCAAATGTGAGATTTACAAGGAGGGAAAACAGTACACCTCTCTGAACAGTGTCTGGGAGGCTGTGGTTGCTGCTGCACGCAATGTTGATGGTGAACAGATCAAAACACTGACAGAATCCATGGATGGCAGGCTTTTGAGTGTCCTTGCAAAGAAAGGTGGCTATATTGGTCACTGATTTGTTTTTGTTTTGTTTTTGAATGTCAGAAATGTATATTTGTGAATGTTGAGATGTTATATTGGTTTCACTGGTAAAAATAAATAATTGAAATGGGTATATATTTGTTTTTTGTTAAGTTGCCTAATAATTATGCACAGTAATAGTCACCTGCACACACAGATATCCCCCTAAAATAGCTAAAACTAAAAACAAACTAAAAACTACTTCCAAAAATATTCAGCTTTGATATTAATGAGTTTTTTGGGTTCATTGAGAACATGGTTGTTGTTCAATAATAAAATGAATCCTCAAAAATACAACTTGCCTAATAATTCTGCACTCCCTATATGTCACTGTACCACTCTATGGTCTCCTCCTGCTGCTGCCACCTCTCCACTATGTCACTATGCCACTCTGTGGTCTCCTCATGCTGCTGACACCTCACCACTATGTCACTGGGCCACTCTGTGGTCTCCTTGTGCTGCTGCCACCTCAACACTCTGTGGTCTCCCCTTGCCACTGCCACCATACCACTCTGTGGTCTCCTCATGATGCTGCCACCTCACCACTATGTCACTGGGCCACTCTGTTGTCTCCTCCTGCTGCTGCCACCTCTCCACTATGTCACTGTGCCACTCTGTGGTCTCCTCATGCTGCTTCCACCTCACCACTATATCACTGGGCCACTCTGTGGTTTCCTCATGCTGATGCCACCTCACCACTATGTCACTGTACCACTCTGTGGTCTCCTCCTGCTGCAGCCACCTCTCCACTATGTCACTATGCCACTCTGTGGTCTCCTCATGCTGATGACACATCACCACTATGTCACTGGGCCACTCTGTGGTCTCCTCATGCTGCTGTCACCTCAACACTCTGTGGTCTCCTCTTGCCACTGCCACCATACCACTCTGTGGTCTCCTAATGCTGATGCCACCTCACCACTATGTCACTGGGCCACATCACCACTCTGTGGTCTCCTCATGCTGCTGCCACCTCACCACTCTGTGGTCTCCAGATGCTGCTGCCACCTCACCACTATGTTACTGGGCCACTCTGTGGACTTTTCATGCTGTTCCCACCCTCCCCACTCCATGACTGGGCCACTATTTTGCCTTTTTTGCCTGGTTGACATAATTTATTTTACCCTTCTTCTGATCTGTCAGAAGGAAGGAAAAATTAGACGCAAAACGGATCCTGTCTATCTTGAAGCTGTAAGGCCTGTATGACATGGTCCCTATTTTGCATCAGAATTGGCTTATGATTTGGTAGCCAAAAGCAGGAGTGGGTACAAAACACAGAAGACACAAAAAGATTCAATTCACTTGTCATCTCTGTTTTGGATCCACTCCTGTTTTTTTTTTTTTTGGCTTCAGCAATACTAATGGATTACTGACCAAATGCTGACCAAGTGATGGCGGATGCTCAACAGACAGGATCCGTTTTTTTTTGGGTTATTGTTCTGATGGATCAGTGGAAGGGCAAAATAATCAGTGATGTCAACACAAACTTACTGCTGATACCCTC
This sequence comes from Bufo bufo, assembly GCF_905171765.1. NCBI lineage: Eukaryota > Metazoa > Chordata > Amphibia > Anura > Bufonidae > Bufo > Bufo bufo. The sequence continues at coordinate 190,775,600 of NC_053391.1, read as the reverse complement.
TCTACTCTGTCAGGGTGGCTCTACTTGTATAAGCGTTTAATAGAACAGGTTCTGTAGACATCTATGTGGATTCAGCTGACAACGGTGTAAAAGGAATGTGCTCGTTCACACTATAGTAGGATCTTGGGCCTCTGCACGGTTCTTTATACCTGGTGCTAACATTGACTTGTAAGGCTGAGTTCACACTTGAGTTATTTGGTCAGTTTTGGCCCCGTAATTGACCAAATGAGTGAAGTGTGAAGTGATTCTAAGAGCAACGCCTGTCATCTGCGTGTCATGCGTGTTACTGCAAGACACAGTGTTCTACACCACTTTACCGGCTCTCTGCAGCCAGGAAATAGCTGTTTTTTAATGCGATTTGCCACAAAAAATTCGGATCGGAACAAATCTTTTCCGAAAATTCGGCGAACGGACCCAATTGAGTTTTTGAGAAATTCGCTCATCTCTAGTCACTGTCTATATTCACAAAATTGTATATAATCCTGCAATTTTCACACTGGCCTAGTCTTGAACCTTGTCACGAGGTGCCACTGCCTGTTAGAGCACTACAAAGGTTTTATTTTTTTAATTGGAGAACTTTATTATTGTCTTCTTTACACTTCCAGAATATTAGGTCACTTATCACAATGATCTAATACTAGCTAGCATACACACACTAGCATAAAATTACCACGACAATGAAATATTGTTGCTGAGAGTCAGAGTTTTCATTGTCTCACAGGATGTTTATATATGTCGGTGGTAGTTACAGAATATGGTAATTTATGTCTTGCCTGGGAATATCATTTTTAAAAAGTGACATCAAATCAAATAAAAAGGAAAATAGACAATACTGGAAAATCGGTTAAAATCAGTTCTTTTAAGTTTTGATAAAATAAAAAATATATAATAGGACATTTTGAAAGTCAACCTTTAGTAAAGTATTCTAAGAAAACCTTTAAGAAAACTTTAATTTAAAATATATATATATATATATATATATATATATTTTTACAATAATATAAACTGAAAATGCAAACAAATACTTTTTAGGCTTTCAATGGTTCAAAATGAAGTTAATAACATTTAAAAAAATATTAATGATTTGTACCTATGACACTGGCTGACCTCTTACATGTGTGCTTTGCAGCTAAAGGCATCTGTGTTGGTCTCATGTTCATATGTTCCCGCATTGTTGAGAAAAATTATGATTTATTATATGCAAATGGCACTCTAGGAGCCTTCTGTACTTTGATCGACAGGGCCAGACAGTGTAGACGTGATTATGCCTGCATGGACCTGTCAATCAAAGGGCAGAGGGTGTGGCAGTTGCAGAGAGAGTAGAGCTTCTAGGTGTAATGGCAATGCCCCCATTGCTCCTATAGGCTCATTTGCATATATTAAAACTTCATATTTCTCAGCAAGGCGGGCACAGATGAACATGGGACCAACACAGATGTCTTCAGCTGCCAAGTGCACATGTGACAGGTCAGTCAATTTCATAGGTACAAATCTGCTGACAGATGCCCTTTAAGATATTCAGGTGTTTAAAAAGAACCTGTCACCTCTTCCTTACGTGTGTTTTAGTAAGTAATTGTATTGTACATGAAATAAAAATTCTGGAGCATCTATTCTTATGCCTTTATATTGTGTCATTCCTCTATTATTCCTACTAGAAGTATATAAATAAAAGGTTCAAATGGGTGTTACCAGAGGGGGCATGTCCCTGCATAGTCTGACACCATTCAATCAGTGCTTCCAGTGTCAGACTGTGTAGGGACACACACCCAAATAGAGTGCCATACCTTCAGTGAAAGCAGACCACGCAACTGCTATGGGGCAAAGGGGGAGAAAGGGCCAGCCCTGTGCTGAACTTACTCTCTTCCTAACATGAATGCACTGCATTTTCGTGCTCCTGCCACTAGGGGAAACTTAGTGTAAAGAGTTTATTACAGTAACTATATAAATTCCTATGCACTGAGCTCCCCCCAGTGGTGGCTGCAGACAGTAAATTGTGAAATATATTATGTGAAGGGAGGCAGTAATTTACAGCTGTACGGGAGAGATTTATTACTGTATTTATGTCAGTTCACAATTTTGCTGTTCACAATAAGCTCCATATTTTGAAGCACCTGTAAAACTTTTTCCAACATAGAAGTCGGATAAAATGGGTTAGACCAAAGGCAATGTTTTTTATTATTATATATTCTTTTAAACTAAACTTTCCTCTGCTTAACAAAGAAATAAAAAAACAAACACCTAAATTTATCAGAAATCTGAGGCGTTGGGTTGCATTCTGCTTTGCCTGGGAGTGTATGACACACACATAACTGGCAAACTGCACCCATGGAAGCCTTTACTAAATTTTGCTTTGGAACCCTATTAAATTTGTATATTTCCCTGCCTAAATGGTATTATCAAGTTGTACTGTCATTTATTAACTTCTTGCAGGAATAGTAGAGGAATGGTACAATATAGAGGTATAAGATGTTCCAGAATTGTTAATACATGGGGATTGCAAGTATTTACTAAAAAAGACATGTCAGGAGAGGGGACAGGTCCTCTTTAATGCGTAAATTCATTTATTTCATCATTTTGGAAATTCTGACACAGTTTTCCTGTTGTAAAAAAAACTGGCAAAAATTTACTTTCCACATTAGCAGGAAAAACAACATTTTTGCTGCTTAAAAGTAAAGCTGTTATGAACATGTTTTTCTTATTTGTTATGGAAGTGTTTAAAAACACTGATCAGTAATCAAAATCGGCGATTTTGTGAGCACTGAAACATTCAAATTACAAACAAACTCTCAATAGGGAAAAGGGAACAGCCAAGCTCCACTTTGTTATCTTCCTAGACAGATATCAGGATGGAAAGGGTTGTCATGTGGTGGTGGTGTGGGCTGGTGACTGTACAATTGTGACATTGTCTGTACCTCAGCAGATTGCCTGGCTAATTTATTATACTTAACCCATTAATTAATCTGGTTAAGAACTACATTTTCACTTATAAAAATGATTTTTTTTCAGGATAGGACATTTTTTTGTCTGATGAACAATACTGAACAAATTCAGATGACCGAATTAATTTATTAGACTATAATTGGTAGAACTTTTAATGCAATCCCGCACACAATGATATAATAGAATTCAATGCCATTAAACACAGTGATGCCATAGTAAAGGGATAATAAAACCAGTGATGTCACAGTACAAGGATAATAAATACAGTGATGTCATAGTGCAAGGGTAATAAACACAGCAAAGTCACAGTGCAAGAATAACAAACAGTGATGTCACAGTACAGGGATAATAAATACAGTGATGTCACAGTACATGGATAATAAATACAGTGATGTCATAGTGCAAGGGTAATAAACACAGCAAAGTCACAGTGCAAGAATAACAAACAGTGATGTCACAGTACAGGGAAAATAAATACAGTGATGTCATAGTGCAAGTGTAATAAACACAGCAAAGTCACAGTGCAAGAATAACAAACAGTGTTGTCACAGTTAGGCCTCTTTAAGACAAACGATACGGATTAGGTCCAGATGCGTTCAGTGAAACTCGCACCATTTTGCAAGCAGGTTCTGTCAGTTTTGTCTGCGATTGTGTTCAGTTTTTTCCACGCGAGTGCGATGCGTTTTGATGCGTTTTTCACGCGTGTGATAAAAAACTGAAGGTTTACAAATGTAATCTCTTAGCAAACATCTGTGAAAAACGCATTTCATCCGCTCCTGCTTGCGGATGCAATGCGTTTTTCACTGAAGACCCATTCACTTCTATGAAGCCAGGGCTGCGTGAAAAACGCTGAATATATAGCATGCTGCATTTTTCACGCAACACAGAACTGATGCGCAGAAAAAAACCGCTCATGTATACAGACCCATTTAAATGAATGGTGCGGGTGCTATGCGTTCACGTCACGCATTGCACCCATGTGGAAAACTTGCTCGTGTGAAAGGGGTCTTAGAGAAGTTATGAAAAATTTGATTCGGCTGCTTCGCTGAATTTCACAAAGAAATTTGATTAGTCCAATAAATAAATTCAGTCATCCGAATTTGTTCAGTATTGTTCTGCAGACAAAAAAAACTGTATCTCTGTGGTGGCCTAACCTAAGTATTACACTCAGTGTGTCATAAGAAAATGACATATTGTTTAAATCAAGTTTTAGCTTAAATATATAGGAGGACATTTATTAAGACTGGCCACTACATAACTTTGGTGCTTGCTGCCGGCCGTGCGACATGCTTTAATCTATGCCAGCTCCCTTTCTGGTGTAGTTTAAAGGGAACCTGTCACCAGGATTTTGTGTATAGAGCTGAGGACATGGGTTGCTAGATGGCCGCTAGCACATCCGCAATACCCAGTCCCCTATAGCGCTGTGTGCTTTTATTGTGTAAAAAAAACGATTTGATACATATGCAAATTACCCTGAGATGAGTCAGAGCTCGAAAATATGACTCTTCTCTGGTCACACAAGTAAGATATGACTCTTATGTTAATTGGCATAAAAGGCGGGAAGTACAAAAATGCATAATACTTATTGAATTCGTCTGCAAATAAAATTAAAAGTGTAATTTATATGTTTAGGGTAACACAATGAACATTTAGAAATGCTCAGTGAGGGTAGCATAGTAGAGGTGAGAGGTTCCCTTTAAGGCAATTTTCCACACCATAAACTAGCGTGGAAAATTATAAATGAGGCAGGATGGCCCACCCTCTTCCCCGCTCATGCCATGCCACATTTTTCTGCCACTTTGCAAAATGCATGTCTGCATGGTCGTTCCACAAAAAAGACAGAACATGTCCTATTCTTGTCCATTTTGCAGGCAAGGACAGGCATTGTTACAATAGATCATTATTACTGCTCTGTGATAACACTCAACATAAGTTCTCTAAAGTGACATGCTTTATTGAGAAGGGTTATAGATTTTTACAGTGATCCACTGCATTACATTTTTACACTTTCATTAATTTACTACAAAAAAAATCATCATGGTATGTTCAGTAAATTTAGATTTGTGTATGCATGGCTTTAGTTGTTCAATTATGATTTATGATCCCACTGTAGTATTTATTTATATAATATACTTCTTAATATATGGGGGAAAAATAACTTTTTGTCCAGCCTACCAGTCTCTATTGATATCACAGACATTTCTGGATAATTAAGTAAATACTGTATGTCACAAAGGTATAAACAGTTGGGTTAGTTGACTGGCATCCCCACTATGTCTAGAATCTGGTAACGCACTCTAAGGCCTCATGCACACGAATGTGCTGTTTTTTGTGGTCCGCAAACCGCAAAATTTAGACATGCGTTACCCATTGTAGACATGTCTATTCTTGTCCACAAAACGGACAAGAATATGGCATGCTATATTTTTTTTGCGGGGCCTCGGAACGGAGCAACGGATGCGGACAGCACACGGAGTGCTGTCCGCATCTTTTGCGGCCTCATTGAAGTGAATGGGTCTACACACGAGCCGCAAAAACTGCTCAGAATATAATATGTTCAGAATATAATGAAAACCCTTCTCCCAGAGGCGACACCCTTAGATCTCACAGTGGACAGGGCACACAGACTCCCTAAACCTAACTTTATACCTGAAAACAAACCTAGAGATATCCTAGCCCGCATCCACTTTTACCACATTAAAGAAGAAATTATGGCAGCGGCAAGAAAAATGCACACTCTACCTGAGCCCTATGAACAAGTAAGGCCTCTTTCACACGGGCGTTGCGGGAAAATGTGCGGGTGCGTTGCGGGAACACATTGTAATGCATTTTGCACTCGCGTGAGAAAAATCACGCATGTTTGGTTGGCTTGGGTTAGGTGTTGTGTAGATGTTATTATTTTCCCTTATAACATGGTTATAAGGGAAAATAATAGCATTCTGAATACAGAATGCTTAGTAGGTGATCAATTGAGGGTTAAAAAAAAATAAAAAAATTAACTCACCTTCTCCTCTTGTTCGCGTAGTTCCCGGTCTCTTCTTTACTTCTTTAATGATGAGCTGTGGGCTAAAGGACCTTTGGTGACGTCAGATCACATGCTCCAATCACATGGTCCATCACCGTGGTGATGGACCATGTGATTGGAGCATGTAATCTGACGTCGCCACAGGTCCTAGCCGATAGTTCATCTTTTAAGAAGTAAAGAAGAGACCGGGAACTACGCGAACAAGAGGAGAAGGTGAGTTAATTATTATTATTTTTTTTAACCCTCAATTGATCACCTACTAAGCATTCTGTATTACGAAATGCTATTATTTTCCCTTATAACCATGTTATAAGGGAAAATAATACAGTGAATAGACTGTCACCTAGCAACCACTTGCTTGCGGATGCTTGCGATTTTCACTCAACCCCATTCACTTCTATGGGGCCTGCGTTGCGTGAAAAACGCAAGAATATAGAGCATGCTGCAATTTTCACGCAACGCACAAGTGATGCGTGAAAATCACCGCTCATGTGAACAGCCCCATAGAAATGAATGGGTCGGTATTCAGTGCGTTTTGCACTCGCGTGAGAAAAATCGCGCATGTTTGGTACCCAAACCCGAACTTCTTCACAGAAGTTCAAGCTTGGGATCGGTGTTCTGTAGATTGTATTATTTTCCCTTATAACATGGTTATAAGGGAAAATAATAGCATTCTGAATGCAGAATGCATAGTAAAACAGCGCTGGAGGGGTTAAAAAAAATAAAAAATAATTTAACTCACCTTAGTCCACTTGATCGCGTAGTCGGCATCTCCTTCTGTCTCCTTTGTTGAATAGGACCAGTGGTGAGCATTAATTACAGGAACAGTACCTTTGATGACGTCACTCCGGTCATCACATGATCCATCACCATGGTAAAAGATCATGTGACGTACCATGTGATGACTGGAGTGACGTCATCAAAGGTCCTGTTCCTGTAATTAATGCTCACCACAGGTCCTATTCAACAAAGGAGACAGAAGGAGATGCCGGCTGCGCGATCAAGTGGACTAAGGTGAGTTAAATTTATTTATTTATTTTAACCCCTCCAGCGCTGTTTTACTATGCATTCTGTATTCAGAATGCTATTATTTTCCCTTATAACCATGTTATAAGGGAAAATAATAATGATCGGGTCTCCATCCCGATCGTCTCCTAGCAACAGTGCGTGAAAATCGCACCGCATCCACACTTGCTTGCGTATGCTTGCGATTTTCACGCAGCCCCATTCACTTCTATGGGGCCTGCGTTGCGTAAAAAACGCAGAATATAGAGCATGCTGCGATTTTCACACAACGCACAAGTGATGCGTGAAAATCACCGCTCATGTGAACAGCCCCATAGAAATGAATGGGTCGGTATTCAGTGCGGGTGCAATGCGTTCACCTCACGCATCGCATCCGCGTGGAATACTCGCCCGTGTGAAAGGGGCCTTAAAGTATTCTCCTTAAATGTAAAAGGACTAAGGCTGGGTTCACACGGGCGTTGCGGGAAAATGTGCGGGTGCGTTGCGGGAACACCCGCAATTTTTGCGCGCGAGTGCAAAACATTGTAATGCGTTTTGCACGCGCGTGAGAAAAATCGCGCATGTTTGGTACCCAAACCCGAACTTCTTCACAGAAGTTCGGGCTTGGGATCGGTGTTCTGTAGATTGTATTATTTCCCCTTATAACATAGTTACAAGGGAAAATAATAGCATTCTTAATACAGAATGCATAGTAAACTAGCGCTGGAGGGGTTAAAAAAAAATTAAAAAAATTTAACTCACCTTAGTCCACTTGATCGCGTAGCCCGGCATCTCCTTCTGTCTCCTTTGCTGAACAGGACCTGTGGTGAGCATTAATTACAGGTAAAGGACCTTTGGTGATGTCACTCCGGTCATTACATGATCCATCACCATGGTAAAAGATCATGTGATGGATCATGTGATGACCGGAGTGACATCACCAAAGGTTCTTTACCTGTAATGAATGCTCACCACAGGTCCTGTTCAGCAAAGGAGACAGAAGGAGATGCCGGCTACGCGATCAAGTGGACTAAGGTGAGTTAAATTATATATTTTTTTTAACCCCTCCAGCGCTAGTTTACTATGCATTCTGTATTCAGAATGCTATTATTTTCCCTTATAACCATGTTATAAGGGAAAATAATACAGTGAATAGACTGTCACCTAGCAACCATGCATGAAAATCGCACCGCATCCGCACTTGCTTGCGGATGCTTGCGATTTTCACTCAACCCCATTCACTTCTATGGGGCCTGCGTTGCGTGAAAAACGCTGAATATAGAGCATGCTGCGATTTTCAGGCAACGCACAAGTGATGCGTGAAAATCACCGCTCATCTGAACAGCCCCATAGAAATGAATGGGTCGGGATTTAGTGCGGGTGCAATACCTTCACCTACCGCATTGCACCCGCGTGGAAATCTCGCCCGTGTGAGCGCAGCCTTAATCATCAATTTAAACGCCATTCTCTCTGGAGGGAAGCAAAAAACAATGGAGCAGACATCTGCATTCAAGAATCCCATCTACTGCTAGAAGATGCCTCTAGAATGAAGCATAAACGTTTCCCCCATATTTACCACTCATGCTCAACCACAAAAAAGTCAGGTGTATGCATTGCAATTAAAGACTCTATAACATTTGAGAAAATATGTCTATTAAAAGATAACAGTGGAAGCTTTCTTGTCTTGGTATGTAAGCTGAATAATATAACATGCACAATATGTAATTTATATGGTCCCAATGCTTTGCAGATTTCTTTTTTAAACTAATTTGCCAAAAAATTTGCAAAAGTTCAAAAGGGTCATCTATTCATATTTGGTGACCTTAACATTAGAGGTAATCCAGCTTTAGACACTACTAGCCGGAACAGGAGACCTACCCCTTCATTGAACCTATGGTTATTGGAGAAGGATTTATGATCAGTGATGGCCAGTTCGCATTGTTCGCCCGCAAACATATGCGGGCTGTCATCTTTTTTTCACAAGTCCGGCGAGGCACAGGTAAGCCCTTACCTGTGCCGCGAGCCGGTCTGAAAACAAATGCAGTCACCGGGAGCAGGCAGTTCCGAGAACAGCCTGATGAAGGCCCCCGGTGGCTGTTCTCGGAACTGCCTGCTCCCGCTGACCGCACTTGTTTTCAGACCGGCTCGCGCACAGGTAAGGACTTACCTGTGCCTCGCCGGACTTGTGAAAAAATATGGCAGCCCGCATATGTTCGCGGGCGAACAATGCTAACTGGCCATCACTGTTTATGATTCCTGGCCCTGCATCAACACAAATGAGAGAGATTACACTTTCTATTCAACATGTCATGATATACAGTGGATATAAAAAGTCTACACACCCCTGTAAAAATGTCAGGTTTCTGTGATGTAAAAAAATGAGACGAAGAAAAATCATTTCAGAACTTTTTCCACCTTTAATGTGACCTATAAACTTTACAACTCAATTGAAAAACAAACTGAAATCTTTTAGGTAGAGGGAAGAAAAAATATAACAATAAAATAATATGGTTGCATAAGTGTGCACACTCTTAAACTAATACTTTGTTGAAGCACCTTTTGATTTTATTACAGCACTCAGTCTTGCATGGCACATTTTGACTTGGCAAGATTTGCCCACTCTTCTTTGCAAAAACACTCCAAATCTGTCAGATTGCGAGGGCATCTCCTGTGCACATCCCTCTTCAGATCACCCCACATATGCGGGCTGTCTTCTTTTTTTCACAAGTCCGGCGAGGCACAGGTAAGCCCTTACCTGTGCCGCGAGCCGGTCTGAAAACAAATGCAGTCACCGGGAGCAGGCAGTTCCGAGAACAGCCCGATGAAGGCCCCCGGTGGCTGTTCTCGGAACTGCCTGCTCCCGCTGACCGCACTTGTTTTCAGATTGGCTCGCGCACAGGTAAGGACTTACCTGTGCCTCGCCGGACTTGTGAAAAAATATGGCAGCCCGCATATGTTCGCGGGCGAACAATGCTAACTGGCCATCACTGTTTATGATTCCTGGCCCTGCATCAACACAAATGAGAGAGATTACACTTTCTATTCAACATGTCATGATATACAGTGGATATAAAAAGTCTACACACCCCTGTAAAAATGTCAGGTTTCTGTGATGTAAAAAAATGAGACGAAGAAAAATCATTTCAGAACTTTTTCCACCTTTAATGTGACCTATAAACTTTACAACTCAATTGAAAAACAAACTGAAATCTTTTAGGTAGAGGGAAGAAAAAATATAACAATAAAATAATATGGTTGCATAAGTGTGCACACTCTTAAACTAATACTTTGTTGAAGCACCTTTTGATTTTATTACAGCACTCAGTCTTGCATGGCACATTTTGACTTGGCAAGATTTGCCCACTCTTCTTTGCAAAAACACTCCAAATCTGTCAGATTGCGAGGGCATCTCCTGTGCACATCCCTCTTCAGATCACCCCACAGATTTTCAATTGGATTCAGGTCTGGGCTCTGGCTAGGCCATTCCAAAACTTTAATCTTCTTCTGGTGAAGCCATTCCTTTCGATTTGGATGTATGCTTTAGGTCGTTGTCATGCTGAAAGATGAAGTTCCTCTTCATGTTCAGCTTTCTAGTAGAAGTCTGAAGGTTTTGTGCCAATATTGACTGGTATTTGGAACTGTTCATAATTCCCTCTAGCTTAACTAAGGCCCCAGTTCCAGATGAAGAAAAACAGCCCCAAAGCATGATGCTGCCACCACCATGCTTCAATGTGGGTATGGTGTTCTTTTGGTGATGTGCAGTGTTGTTTTTGCGCCAAACATATCTTTTGGAATTATGGCCAAAAAGTTAAACCTTGGTTTCATCAGACCATTACACCTTTTCCCACATGCTTTTGGGAGACTTCAGATGTGTTTTTGCAAATTGTAGCCTGGCTTGGAAGTTTTTCTTCGTAAGAAAAGGCTTTTGTTTTGCCACTCTACCCCATAGCCCAGACATATGAAGAATACGGGAGATTTTTGTCACATGTACCACACAGCCAGTACTTGCCAGATATTCCTGCAGCTCCTTTAATGTTGCTGTAGGCCTCTTGGTAGCCTCCCATACCAGTTTTCTTCTCGTCTTTTCATCAATTTTGGAGGGACATCCAGTTCTTGGTAATGTCACTGTTGTGTCATATTTTCTCCACTTGTTGATGACTGTCTTCACTGTGTTCCACGGTATATCTAATGCCTTGGAAATTCTTTTGTACCCTTCTCCTGACTGATACCTTTTAACAATGAGATCCCTCTGATACTTTGGAAGCTCTCTGTGGACCATGGCTTTTGCTGTTGGATGCGATTAAGAAAATCTCAGGAAAGACCAACTAGAGCAGCTGAACTTTATTTGGGGTTAATCAGAGGCACTTTAAATGATGGTAGGTGTATGCTGACTCCTATTTAACATTATTTTGAATGTGATTGCTTAATTCTGAACACAGCTACATCCCCAGTTATAAGAGGGTGTGCACACTTATGCAACCACATTATTTTAGTTTTTGTTGTTTTCTTCCCTCCACCTAAAAGATTTCAGTTTGTTTTTCAATTGAGTTGTACAGTTTATAGGTCACATTAAAGGTGGAAAAGTTCTGAAATTATTTATCTTTGTCTCATTTTTTTACATCACAGAAACCTGACATTTTAACAGGGGTGTGTAGTCTTTTTATATCCACTGTATATACAAGAATAGATTACTGTTTAGCCAATACACACTCTCTTCAATTAATATCTAACTCACAAATAGCACAAATCACATGGTCAGACCATGCCCCTCTAATCACTACTATAAAAGGAACCAACATACCCAATCCAGAATACATTTGGCATATTAATAATTACCTGATTGCCAATAAAGAGTTACAGCGTAAACTTGAAAAAGAGATTCAGGAATATTTCCAGAACAATGACCTTCCTGAGACTAACAAGTTCATTCTTTGGAATGCCCACAAGGCATACACCAGGGGTCTTTTAATCAAATATGGTTCTCAGTATAAAAAAAACTGACAAATAAAACTAAACAACAAACTAGATACATTTAAAAAAAAGCTGAAAAAGACTACAAAACATCTGACTACTCACAAAATTTAGACCATATAAAAAAATTAAGAGACAAAATTAGGTCACTACTCCTAGATGACTACAAACGCAATCTTGTAAAACTTAAACTACACTACTATAGCCAAAACAATAAGGCCTCATCTTATATATAAAGCTGAGTATATGTGTGTGTGTATGTATATCCGATAAAGGAATCTGCACCGTCGCATTTACAATCACAAAATTAGGCACACAGGTGCATCAGGTGTCCGGGAAGGTTTTAGACCGGGTCTCATCTCTCTATAACATACCATTCCTGAGATATTCCCAAAAAATGTATTAGCCAATAGAAGCTTGGTCACAAGCTCGCAGAAGCTCGCAGGCCGTTAGCCTCCACTTACACAGTTTTACTCCAGGTTTCTATAACAACCCAGCCATTTTTCTTCACTGCTGTAGGTGAGCTTTAACCTGTTGGCAGGGCCGGCACCACCAGTAAGGCAGGGGGCGCTCGTTGCGGTGTAAAAAATAAATAAAAAATAAGTTGGTTATATAAGTTCGGCTGGCCGGCGGCGCCCCTCATGCTGCGCCTCCTGAGCGGCTGAGCGCTTGCCGCTCTAAAGAATCTCTGGCCGCCGGCTCAGTGCTGCGCAGCCTGCCTGCTGTCATGCTGTGTCTGCTCTGTGCTGTTGTTAATGTAGCGTGGCCGAGCTCTGTTCGGTCGGCGGTACGGGAGCAGGCAGTTCCGAGAACAGCCGGATGAAGGCTTAGTGTGCACTTCCTTTCAGTCCGGCCGGGTACAGGAAACAAATGCTCATGTACAGGGGACCGAACAGAGCTCGGCCACGCTACACTAGAGATGACAGGGAAGGGGGGGGGGGGGGGGGGAGTAAAATGAGAGTGACAAGGGGGGGGGGGGCTGGAATAAGAGTGACAAGGGAGGGGGGGCTGGAATGAGAGTGACAAGGGAGGGGGGGCTGGAGTGAGAGTGACAAGGGAGGGGGGGCTTGAATGAGAGTGACAAGGGAGGGGGGGTAAAATGAGAGTGACAAGGGAGGGGGGGCTGGAATAAGAGTGACAATGGAGGGGGGGTAAAATGAGAGTGACAAGGGAGGGGGGTAAAATGAGAGTGACAAGGCAGTGGGGGGCTGGAATGAGAGTGACAAGGGAGGGGGGTAAAATAAGAGTGACAAGGGAGGGGGGTAAAATGAGAGTGACAAGGGAGGGGGGGCTGGAATGAGAGTGACAAGGGGGGGTAGAATGAGAGTGACAAGGGAGGGGGGAGGTAGAATGAGAGTGACAAGGGAGGGGGGGAAATGAGACTGACAAGGGAGAGGGGGGGAGAGAGTGACAAGGGAGGGAGGGGGGAGGGAGAAGAGAGTGACAAGGGAGGGAGGGGGGGGGGAAGAGAGTGACAAGGGAGTCCCCAGAGCCAGACCAAGAGCCAGACTTCAGCCAGAGACCAGATCATCTTATTGTAAAGTATATATATTAGCAAACAGCGGCTACACCCACCAATCGGTTTAATTGCGGACAAGAATAGGACATGTTCTATTTTTTTCAGGATCGGAATTGCGGATCCGGGTCCGCAATTCCGGATCGGGGCCGCACGTCGTGCGGCCCCATAGAAATGTATGGGTCAGCAATTCCATTCTGCAAAAAGAGACAGCTACAAGAAGCTGGATTAACCCTAAGGGAAAAGTAGCAGTTCTTTTAATTTAAAAGCTGAGAAAGTGGTGGAACATACAGTACAGACCAAAAGTTTGGACACACCTTCTCATTCGAAGAGTTTTATTTATTTTCATGACTATGAAGGCATCAAAACTATGAATTAACGCATGTGGAATTATATACATAACAAACAAGTGTGAAACAACTGAAAATATGTAATATTCTAGGTTCTTCAAAGTAGCCACCTTTTGCTTTGATTACTGCTTTGCACACTCTTGGCATTCTCTTGATGAGCTTCAAGAGGTAGTCCCCTGAAATGGTTTTCACTTCACAGGTGTGCCCTGTCAGGTTTAATAAGTGGGATTTATTGCCTTATAAATGGGGTTGGGACCATCAGTGGCGTTGAGGAGAAGTCAGGTGGATACACAGCTGATAGTCCTACTGAATAGACTGTTAGAATTTGTATTATGGCAAGAAAAAAGCAGCTAAGTAAAGAAAAACGAGTGGCCATCATTACTTTAAGAAATGAAGGTCAGTCAGTCAGACGAAAAATTGGGAAAACTTTGAAAGTAAGGGCTATTTGACCATGAAGGAGAGTGATGGGGTGCTGCGCCAGATGACCTGGCCTCCACAGTCACCGGACCTGAACCCAATCGAGATGGTTTGGGATGAGCTGGACCGCAGAGTGAAGGCAAAAGGGCCAACAAGTGCTAAGCATCTCTGGGAACTCCTTCAAGACTGTTGGAAGACCATTTCAGGGGACTACCTCTTGAAGCTCATCAAGAGAATGCCAAGAGTGTGCAAAGCAGTAATCAAAGCAAAAGGTGGCTACTTTGATGAACCTAGAATATGACATATTTTCAGTTGTTTCACACTTGTTTGTTATGTGTATAATTCCACATGTGTTAATTCATAGTTTTGATCCCTTCATAGTCATGAAAATAAAGAAAACTCTTTGAATGAGAAGGTGTGTCCAAACTTTTGGTCTGTACTGTATAACACTGCCACCTCTGCAGCCATGTACAAAACACGTGTTGAAAAGATATCACAAAATGGCGGTATGCATAAGATGGTGGTTCAACTGTTCAATCTTGTCATTCAACATAAAATGGTGGATATAGTTCTCTCTTGAGTATCTGTACTCTCACTTTAAGTTATTTAAGCACTTTATGATCTCTCTGAGAGGTATATCTGAGTTCTAACTAATAGTTCACTTGCAGTATGCAGTTAGCAGTGACTATTTGCTGATTGGTTGAGTATAATCTGATATTGTTGCATGCAATTTTGGATTGCAATATGGAATCTGAATGCTTGCAAAAGTATGCTTGCAATTGTAGCTTGCAATTTGAAACTTGCAATTAAATTTGTATGGTTGCAATTGTAGTTTGGCCAAACTGTAAGTAAACACATATATATCTAGTTCAGTATACAGTTCTAAACACAATACTAACAATATGAACATTATATAACTTGTTTTAAATACCTATATTGGCCTCTTGTTCCCATAAAACTCAGCTCTCAGTGTAGTGAATGTCTCTTCAGCTCCTGTTTCTGGTGAATAATGATTCTAGCAGCAGGAGCTGGGGGAATTCCCAGACAGGCTCTGTGTGATTGGTGAAAACTCTTGCTGTAGAAGAAGCTGGCTGTGATTGGTCTAGACTTTTGCCCAGTAACAACAGATTAACACTACGCTTTCTGTTGTTTTCTGCTGTGTCACTGAGTTTACCTTACATTACAAAATGAATCGTAAAGGCATATTATCTTTTTCTGCTTCTGTGAACACAAAATATAACAGTAATATGGCATCCAAAACATGATGTCACAGTAAATAACTCTGCTTTTGTCTTTAACACATAAACATAGGAAATGCACTAAGGCTATTGGCAGGTTTAGCTGTATACACATATAAGCTATGCTAGCAACCTAGGACAGGTCCCAGATAGCCAGCTACAGGCAGCAGTATGAGGAAGCCACCAAGTGGCACAATGAAAGAGTCTGTAGGTGGCGGCAGCAGCAGTAGCAGCATCAGGAGAAGTCCACCGAGTGGCACAATGACAGAGTGTTGATGTGGCGGCAGTATGAGGAGGCCACAGAGTGGCACAATGACAGAGTGTGGTAGTGGCAGCAGTATGAGGAAGCCACCGAATGGCACAATGACAGAGTCTGGAGTTGCCGGCAGCAGCAGTAGCAGCATCGGGAGAAGGCCACCGAGTGGCACAAAGACAAAGTCTGGAGGTGGTGGCGGCAGCTGCATTAGGAGGAGGCCACAGGGTGGCGCAATGACTAAGTGTGGAGGTGGCGGCACCATCAGAAGGCCACAGAGTGGCAAAGTGACATATTGTGGAGGTGCCAGCAGCATGAGGAGGCCACAACATGAGGAGGCCAATAGAGTGGCACGACGATAAGAAATTGTGGAGGTGGCAGCAGCTTGAGGAGGCCAGAGTGGCCGGTTCATCTATTCATTTATAGGGAATATGGAACAGAAGGTTAAAATTTCTCAACTTTATAAAGTGTTGCTTAACCGCTTGCCGTCACACTGACGCCGAAAAGCGTGAGTGCGGCGGCTCTCCCAGGTCACACTAACGCCGAAAGGCGTCATCTCGTGAGACCCAAGATTTCCTGTGAACGCGCGCAAAATAGTGTCTGATATACCTGCTACCTGGTCCTCTGGTGGTCCCTTTTGCTTGGATCGACCACCAGAGGACACAGGCAGCTCTGTAAGTAGCACCAATCACCACACATACACTACACCCCCCCTGTCACTTATTAACCCCTTATTAACCCCTGATCACCCATATTAGACTCCCTGATCACCCCCCTGTCACCCCCCTGTTATTGATCACCCCCCTGTAAGGGTCCCTCATCACCGCCAGGTAGTTAGCTACTTGCTAGGTAGTTAGCGCCCAGCCCACCGCACCGCAGTCACTGATTAGTCGCTGATTAGCGTCATCGCTGTCGCTAATCAGCACTAGTACTATATAGTATCTGTAAGCGATCAAGACTGATCGCAATCAGATCTATATAAGTACATTAGGGTTACCTTAGGCTCTACAAAAAAGCAGTGTTCGCCCGATCAGGCCTGATCTTGTGCACACACTTGCGTTCAGTCCGCCCCACCGCAGTGACAGAATTTTTTTTTTCTGATCACTGCAAGAACACCGTAAAATTGCTGCGCCGCTATAAACATCGCTTTTGAGCTTTTTGGATCTTTATTAGCGATCGCCGCTTTACTTCGCAAGCACTCCTTTTTACTAGGTAGGTTTGCTCTTTTTCCTGGGTAGTCTCAGAGGAATACCCCCTAAATTTAGTGAGTCCAAAATGTCAAACAAGGGGTATTCCGCTGAAGAGGCCTACAGGATTCTGGCCATGATGGGGACGCCTCGCCCGCTGAATTCAGTGGTTCAGAATATGAACCTGTAGACAGCAGTGGCACTCTAACCGCTAGCGAAGATGACAAGGTTGAGGTCCCTGCTACGGTCAGGCGTACCCGATCCCATGTCAGAGTTCTGCATACCCAGCATGATGAGCCTCATTAGCAGCAGAGTGGTGCTAGCGCTGATCTTTTTTATGGTGCAGCATACACCAGCAGCGCAGCACATCCTGGACCTTCTACCAGCACTGCCGTATTCCCTGGTGAATTGGCGAGCACCATAAGGGCAGTTCAAGCTGGTACGGTGGCACGTGCAGTAACTCCCCCATCGCAGCCACCACGTTCACAGGCCCATAGAGCCCTTAGTCTCCCAGAGGTGCTGGCAAATCCTAATTGGCACTCCCCTGCTTCTGCCGCACCCGTATTGCCCCTTTTCACCGCCCAGTCTGGAGTTTGCGTGGAGACAGCTCATTTAGGACCAGCCCTCAAGTTTTTTGAGCTGTTTTTCACCGCGGATCTCTATGACTTAGTTGTGGCAGAAACCAACCGCTATGCCACAGACTATATAACCGCCAATCCGGAAAGCTACTATGCCCAGCCTTTCCGGTGGAAACCAGTCACAGTTTCCGAATTAAATTTTTTTTGGGCCTTCTCCTCAGCATGGTTCTATCTAAAAAAAAAAATATTGCGGTCCTAATGGTCTAAAGACCCAATACATTACATGCCCATGTTCTCTGCTGCAATGTCTAGGGCACGTTTTGAGGTCATCATGTGCTTTATGCATTTCGCTGACAATAAAACCTGTCATCCAAGAGGCCACCCTGCTTATGACCGGCTCCACAAAATTCGGCCCCTCATAGACCATTTGTCATCCAGATTTGCAGATGCGTATACCCCCAATCAGAACATCTGCATAGACGAGTCCCTAGTACATTTTACCGGGCGCCTTGGCATCAAACAGTACACCCCTAGCAAGCGCGCCTGGTATGGGGTCAAACTGTATAAGCTCTGTGAAAGGGCCACAGGCTATACATATCGTTTTAGGGTCTATGAGGGAAAAGACTCAAAACTGGAGCCGGTCGGATATCCTGACTACCTGGGGAGCAGTGGCAAGATTGTCTGGGACTTTGTGTCAGCCTTACTCCACAAGGGGTACCACTTATACGTGGACAATTTTTACTCAAGCGTGGTCCACTTTCAGCACTTACATCTAGTCGGAATTCAATGCTGTGGCACCGCGCGACCTAGTCTAGTCTAGGGCTTCCCCCAACGGCTCGTTAATACCCGACTTGCACGGGGGGAGAGGGCTGCCTTGTGTGACCAAGAACTGCTTGCGGTGAAGTGGAGGGACAAGAGGGACGTTTACCTTCTGTCCACCATTCACGCAGACACGACAGTGTAAATTGAAAGGGCAACTGGAGTCATTGTGAAACCCCTCTCTGTCCACGACTATAACCTTCACATGGGAGGGGTGGACTTCAATGACCAGATGTTGGCTCCCTATTTAGTGTCCCGCCGCACCAGATGCTGGTATAAGAAGGTGTCTGTATATTTAATTCAATTGGCTGTATATAATAGTTTTGTTCTCTACAGTAAGGCTGGAAGAACAGGATCCTTCCTAATATTCCAGTAAGAGATCATTTCGGAAATCCTGTATCCAGGAGGGTCCGTGCCCCAAGTCCCTGATGTAGTGAGCCGGCTACATGGCAGACACTTCCCCAGTGTCTATTCTGGTACCCCAACTCAACGTTCCCCAAGAAAAAGATGTTGTGTCTGTAGCAGGGGTGGAATAAGGCGTGACACCACCTTTTTTTGTCCTGACTATCCTCACCAGCCTGCCCTATGCATAGGGGAGTGTTTCCGCAAGTACCACACACAGGTACACTATTAGTGTAGGGATTGCGTGACACAGGGCAGGCACACAGGGGTCTTAGGGCCCTTTCACACAGAGCTGCCACAAACCTCTCCTTTCACCTTAGACAAAGTGCATAATGTACTTCGCCACATCTCTGTCACGACTGTGTGTGAGCAACAAGAGCATACACAGTGAATATAGCTACTGACCGGACCCAAACTAGGGAGGATAAAGGATGACCCCTGTCAGACCCTAAACGCTCTCCCTATGCTGCTAAGCACATGTCCGGATCCAAATGGTGGATCGAGACATGCCCGCGTACCTAAGGCTGATGACCACTGTAACCCCTACAATAGTGGAAGGGGCACGGCCACCGGTGCCCTGCTCAGTATATGGACAGAACCGGGGTCGCCTCGGATCCAGTCAGCAAACAAACAGAAACACACAATGTCTGCACACTTAACTGAAGGAGCTGCAGCAGCAGTGAAAACAGATCCAAAGTCAGCTGACAATATCCGAAGTACTTGTTTCAGCAGAACATAGGTCCAGTGAAAAGATATCACACAAGTGAAGATACTCAAGCGAGAGATACAACTCAAATGAAAAATATAATCCGCACCCTACAAAGGAGGAGGGGTGATTTAAAGGCAGAGAAATCAAACACAGGAGGGACAGCTGGGAGGAAGGAAACAGAAAGTAAAGACCTCATCACAGGGGCGGAGAAACAGAGCAGAGAGGACTCCTCCAAGCTCTAGTAGTGACATAATCACAGGGGTGGAGAAACAGAGCTGTGAGAACGTCTCAAAGCTCTGGTAGTGACAGTACCCCCCCCTCTACGGGTGGACTCCGGACACCCAGGACCCACCTTCTCAGGATGAGCCCTATGAAATGCCCTGATGAGGCGAGTGGCTTTAATGTCCGACACCGGAACCCACATCCTCTCCTCAGGACCATAACCCTTCCAATGAACGAGGTACTGAAGAGAACCGCGGACAATGCGATAGTCCACAATTCTGGAAACCTCAAACTCCAGATTGCCATCAACCAAAATCGGAGGAGGAGGCAAAGAGGAGGGTACCGTGGGCTGGACATATGGTTTTAAGAGAGATCTGTGAAATACATTATGTATCTTCCAAACCCGTGGAAGATCAAGACGGAAGGCAACAGGATTGACGACTGACAAGATTTTATAAGGCCCAATAAACTTGGGACCCAATTTCCAGGAGGGAACCTTCAGTTTAATATTTCTTGTAGACAACCACACCAGATCACCCACATTCAGGTCCGGACCAGGCACACGTCTCTTATCAGCCACACGCTTATATTTCTCACTCATCTTTCTAAGATTACTCTGAATCTTTTGCCAAATGGTAGACAAAGACGAGGAAAATCTCTCCTCCTCAGGCAAACCAGAAGGAGCCCCTCCCGAGAATGTCCCAAACTGCGGATGGAACCCATATGCACCAAAGAATGGTAACTTATCAGAAGATTCCTGACGACGGTTGTTCAGAGCAAACTCAGCAAGAGGGAGAAATGAACACCAATCCTCCTGGTTCTCTGCCACAAAACAGCGCAAATATGTCTCCAGATTCTGATTGACGCGTTCAGTCTGACCATTCGACTGCGGATGAAAAGCGGAAGAGAAGGACAGCCGAACCCCCAGGCGAGAACAGAAAGCCTTCCAGAATCTGGACACAAACTGTGTGCCTCTATCGGAAACAATATCAGAGGGAATGCCATGCAATTTAACAATATGGTCGACAAAAGCTTGCGCCAACGTTTTAGCATTGGGTAAACCAGGGAAAGGTATGAAATGAGCCATCTTGCTAAAACGGTCCACCACCACCAGGATCACCGACTTCCCTGAGGAACGAGGAAGATCCGTGATAAAGTCCATGGACAGGTGTGTCCAAGGACGGGAAGGTATGGGTAACGGGAGAAGGGGACCTGAAGGCCGTGAACGAGGGACCTTAGCGCGAGCGCACGTCTCACAAGCAGCCACAAAACCCTCCACCGACTTACGAAGAGCCGGCCACCAAAATCTCAGAGCAATGAGATCTACCGTGGCTCGACTCCCGGGGTGACCAGCAAGAACAGTATCATGATGCTCCTTGAAGAGTTTGTGACGTAACTCAGGAGGCACAAACAACTTCCCAGAAGGACAACGGGCAGGTGCCTCAGTCTGGGCAGCCTGGACCTCGGCCTCCAAATCAGAATACAGAGCAGAAACAACTACCCCCTCCGCCAAAATGGGACCCGGATCCTCTGAGTTTCCTCCTCCCGGAAAACAGCGAGAGAGAGAGCATCAGCCTTCACATTTTTGATCCCAGGGCGGAATGTAACGACAAAATTGAATCTGGAGAAGAACAGAGACCATCTGGCCTGTCTCGGATTCATACGCCTGGCCGACTCCAAGTACGCCAGATTCTTATGGTCGGTAAAAACGGTGATAGGGTGCCTGGCCCCCTCCAACCAATGGCGCCATTCCTCGAAAGCCAACTTGATGGCCAACAACTCCCTATCTCCCACATCATAGTTTTTCTCTGCCGGGGAGAGTTTTTTAGAGAAAAAGGCACAGGGTCGCCATTTGGCAGGAGAAGGGCCCTGGGACAAAACCGCACCCACCTCGGAAGCATCCACCTCAACAATAAAAGGTAAGGAAACATCGGGATGCACCAAGACGGGAGCAGACGCAAAACTCTCTTTAATCTTAGAAAAAGCTGCAAGCGCCTCCTCCGACCAAGAGGAAAAATCCGCCCCTTTTTTTGTCATGTCAGTGAGGGGTTTGACAACAGAGGAATAATTTAAAATGAACTTTCTGTAATAGTTTGCAAAACCCAGAAAGCGCATCAATGCCTTCTGATTCTCAGGAAGCTCCCACTCAAGTACAGCACGGACCTTCTCCGGATCCATGCGAAAACCAGAAGCAGAGAGGAGAAAACCCAGAAATTGAATCTCCGATACCATAAAAACACATTTCTCCAGCTTGGCGTACAAATTATTTTCCCGCAGAATCCGCAGAACCTGAAAAAGATGATCCTGATGGGTCTGAACATCAGGGGAAAAAATCAAAATATCATCAAGATACACCAATACAAATTTCCCCATTAAATGGTAGAAAATACTGTTAACAAAATGCTGAAAGACGGCCGGAGCATTCATCAGGCCGAAAGGCATAACGAGATTCTCGAAATGCCCGTTAGGGGTATTAAAGGCCGTTTTCCATTCATCCCCCTCTCTGACCCTGACCAGGTTGTACGCGCCTCTCAAATCCAATTTGGAAAAAACCTTGGCCCCAACAATTTGGTTGAAGAGGTCCGGGATCAGAGGAAGGGGATAGGGATCGCGAATCGTGATACGGTTCAGCTCCCTAAAATCTAGGCAAGGTCTCAGAGAGCCATCTTTTTTTTTAACAAAAAAAAAAAACAGCGGCAACAGGTGATTTTGAGGGACGAATATGCCCCTTATCGAGACTCTCGGAGATATAGGTTCGCATTGCGATTCTTTCCGGTTGTGAGAGATTGTAGAGGCGTGCTTTTGGCAGCTTGGCGCCGGGAATGAGGTTAATGGGACAGTTAAACTCCCGGTGAGGAGGTAGCTCCTGAACACCGCTCTCGGAAAACACGTCCGAGAAATCAGAGAGAAATGATGGCACAGTTTTAGTAAACACCTCTGCAAAAGTCGCTGTGAGACAATTCTCTCTACAAAAGTCACTCCACTCATTTATTTTACAAAGAAAAAATGTGGGGGGTTGAGCCCGCACAACCTGCCTGTAGGTGCAGATCACTATGGCGAAATACATATACAAACGGAAAATGCAAATGTGATCGCACACTACATCCAGCACTCTGCCCTCCATGCTGGATGAGACATTGGTGTACATTTTGGCCAAAGCGTAATAAGCCACTCACCGCGTCAAGGTCGTCTCATTTGAGTGGTCCCTAACTCTTGTTCCTACCTGTTTATGGGCCATGACAGCCACATAAAGTATAGGGAATGCAGGTCAGCATGCAAGCCAAGTACACTCTGCTTTTAACCCCGTCCGGTGCCATTACAGCTTTCATCGGATCCAGGGATGCAAGTACCAACCTCAGGACCGCCGTACGCAGGATTGCGTCTTTGCGGCGGTCCTGTTGTTCTGGGTGGACGCGCCGGTGCTTCCTCTCGCGAGACGCGAGATTTCGTGCATTGCCGGCCCGCGCATGCGCATCGCGGGCCGGCAAAAGTTAAAGAAGTATTTCGTCACCAGCCTGCCAGCCACGATCATTGGCTGGCAGGCTGGCGATTTTCAAAAAATCAAATCAGAAGCCAGATAACAGATCATATTAGTAAATATGATCTGTTATATGGCTTCTCTGCTCCTCTGCTGGTCCTTTTCGTCGGTTGGATCCAGCAGAGGAGCAGAGATCACTGTGAGTACCCACCAACACTACACCTTAGCCCCAGATCACCCTCCATCACCCCCATCATCCTAATTAACCCCTTGATCGCCCCCTGTCAATCACTTAGTGAAAGACAAAAAGTGATCAGTGTAAACTGTCACTTTTTTTTTTCACTAGTATTGGCTGTTAGGTTTTAGGATTAGTTTAGGCCCCTTGGTTAGGTAGTTTAGCGTCAGTTAGCGCCCAGCCCACCGCACCGCAGTCACTTATTCGCTGATTAGCGTATCGCTAATCAGCATTTGTACTTTTATAGTATCTGTAAGTGATCAAAACTGATCACGGTCAGATCTATAATAGTATTAGTGTCACCTTAGCTCGCCCTCCACCCAAAACGCAGTGTTTGCCCGATCAGGCCTGATCGGTCGCCCACACGTGCGTTCACCCACGCCCGCCCCACCGCAGTGACAAAAAAAAAATAGTTTTTTGATCACTGCACATTCACTTTACACGCACTGCGGCGATAAAAAAATCAGTTTTGATATTTTTTATCAACCGCAGCGGCCTCCGGTACTTCGCTAGCCTCCCCTTTGTAAGACAGGCTTGCTTTTTTTCTTGGGTAGTCTCAGGGAATACCCCTAAATTTAGTAGTCCAAAATGTCAAACAGGGGGTATTCTTCTGAAGAGGCCTACAGGATTCTGACCCAGTCGGATGAGGAATGGGAACCCTCATCTGACGAATCTAGCGGGTCAGAATATGAACCTGTGGAAAGCAGTGGCTCTCTGACCCAAAGTTCGGACGAGGAGGTGGAGGTCCCTGGCAGCACCAGGCGTACCCGGCCCCGTGTCGCTAGACCACAGGTTGTGCAGGATCCGTTTCAAGAGCAGCAGAGTGGGGCTGTCGCTGCCGGATCACGTGGTGAGGCATACACCAGCAGCGCAGCCCTTCCTGGACCTAGTACCAGCACTGCCGTACAACATGGTGACGTGGCGAGCACCAGAAGGGCAGTTGAAGCTGGTACGGTGGCACGTGCAGTAGTTACCCCGTCGCAGCCACCGCGCAGACAGGCCCGTAGAGCCCCTAGAATCCCTGAGGTGCTGGCAAACCCTGATTGGCAGTCACCAACTTCAGCCGCACCTGTAGTTCCCCCTTTCACCGCCCAGTCTGGAGTTCGGGTTGAGACGGCTCAAATCGGTTCGGCCCTGGGATTTTTTGAGCTGTTCTTGACTGCGGAGCTCTTGGACTTAGTCGTGGCAGAGACAAACCGGTATGCCACACAATTTATATCCGCCAACCCGGGAAGCTCTTATGCCCAGTCTTTCCGGTGGAAACCAGTCCAAGTTTCCGAACTTAAAATTTTTCTGGGCCTTCTCCTCAACATGGGTCTAACTAAAAAGCATGAATTGCGGTCATATTGGTCCACGAACCCAATTCATCACATGCCCATGTTCTCTGCTGCTATGTCCAGGACACGATTTGAGACCATCCTGCGTTTCCTGCATTTTAGCGACAACACCACCTCCCGTCCCAGAGGCCACCCAGCTTTTGACCGGCTCCACAAAATTCGGCCCCTCATAGACCATTTCAACCAGAAATTTGCAGATTTGTATACCCCCGAGCAAAACATCTGCGTAGACGAGTCCCTAATACATTTTACCGGGCGCCTTGGCTTCAAACAATACATCCCAAGCAAGCGTGCCCGGTATGGGGTCAAATTGTATAAGCTCTGTGAAAGGGCCACAGGCTATACCCACAAATTTCGGATCTATGAGGGAAAAGATCAGACCCTGGAGCCGGTCGGTTGCCTTGACTACCTGGGGAGCAGTGGGAAGACAGTCTGGGACTTGGTGTCACCCTTATTCGGCAAGGGGTACCATCTTTATGTGGACAATTTTTACACAAGTGTGGCCCTCTTTAGGCATTTGTTTCTAGAACGGATTTGCGCCTGTGGCACTGCGCGAACTAGTCGCGTGGGCTTCCCCCAACGGCTTGTAACCACCCGTCTTGCAAGGGGGCAGAGGGCTGCCTTGTGTAACGAAGAACTGCTCGCGGTAAAATGGAGAGACAAGCGTGACGTTTACATGCTCTCCTCCATTCACGCAGACACGACAATCCAAATTGAAAGGGCAACCCGTGTCATTGAAAAGCCCCTCTCAGTCCACGACTATAATGCGCTCATGGGAGGGGTGGACTTCAATGACCAGATGTTGGCTCCCTATTTAGTTTCCCGCAGAACCAGACGCTGGTATAAGAAGGTGTCTGTATATTTAATTCAATTGGCTGCCTATAATAGTTTTGTTCTCTACAGTAAGGCTGGGAGAACAGGATCCTTCCTCAAATTCCAGGAAGAGATCATCGAGAACCTCATTTATCCAGGAGGTTCCGTGGCCCCATCCACCAGTGTAGTTAGCCGTCTACACGAGCGACATTTCCCCAGTGTCGTTGCTGGTACCTCAACCCAACCGCCACCCCGAAAAAAATGTCGTGTCTGTAGCAGGAGTGGAATAAGGCGTGACACCTGCTATTTCTGTCCTGACTGTCCTGACCACCCTGCCCTATGCTATGGAGAGTGTTTCCGGAAGTACCACACACAGGTACACCTAGCATAGGGATCACATCTCACCAGGACAGGCACACAGGGCTATTAGGGCCCATTCACGCACAGCTGCTGCAAACCTCTCCTTTCACCTGGGATAAAGTGCATAACGCACTTCGCCACATCTTTGGGTGATTTGCGCTTTGCACATTGTCCCATGGGGAAGGAGAGGTTTGTTCTATAAAGGTAAAAAAAAAAAAAAAAAAAAAAACACCAGTAAGCAAAAAGGTTAATGTTCAGTTCAAAAAGTTAAAGTTTAGATGTTCTCTTCCAAAGTTAATAAAATTATTGTGTTGCGGCCTGGTTTTTTCTTTTTTTTTTTTACCTTCCAGGTGGACCAACCGATCGACTAGCTGCAGCACTGATGTGCATTCGGACAGAAGCATTGTGCTGCTGTCAGATTACACGCAAGTCGGTGTATGCGGCGCTGCAAGACGAGATTTCTCCTCTGCAGTAAAAGATATGTTTGCCGAGGCATATGAGCTGAGGAGGTGGCGGTGTTCATATACTTTGGCAAACACTTTGTATATATAAAAAAAAAAATCCCGGCAATGATTTATTCATCCACATCGATTGATGTGAATGGAGAAATCTGGTTTGCCAGGGCATACGAGCTAAGTGGGTATGGATGTTGGGCGGAGCTCCTATGTCCTGGCAGACGCCTTTCCCCTCCTTTTTCTTTTTTTGGCAGAGATTTTTTTATACACATTGATCGATGCGAATGGAGAAATCTGTGCCGTTCATTTTTTTCTTTCAGCCCAGAGGCTGAACAGAAAAAAAAAAATCTCATTACCCGTATGCTCAATATAAGGAGAATAGCAGAAACTCCTAATGCTGGGCATACATGTAATGATTGCGGAGACCCTCAAATGCCAGGGCAGTACAAACACCCCACAAATAACACCATTTTGGAAAGAAGACACCACAAGGTATTCGCTGAGGGGCATATTGAGTCCATGAAAGATTGAAATTTTTGTCCCAAGTTAGCGGAAAGGGAGACTTTGTGAGAAAAAAATCAAAAAAATCAATTTCCGCTAACTTGTGCCCAAAAATTTTTTTTTCTATGAACTCACCATGCCTCTCATTGAATACCTTGGGGTGTCTTCTTTCCAAAATGGGGTCACATGTGGGGTATTTATACTGCCCTGGCATTTTAGGGGCCCAAACGTGAGGGGCATGGCGAGTTCCTAGAATTTTTTATTTTTTGTCACAAGTTAGTGGAAAATGATGATTTATTTTTTTTCATACAAAGTCTCATATTCCACTAACTTGTGACAAAAAATAAAAACTTCCATGAACTCACTATGCCCATCAGCGAATACCTTGGGGTCTCTTCTTTCCAAAATGGGGTCACTTGTGGGGTAGTTATACTGCCCTGGCATTCTAGGGGCCCAAATGTGTGGTAAGGAGTTTGAAATCAAATTCTGTAAAAACTGACCAGTGAAATCCGAAAGGTGCTCTTTAGAATATGGGCCCCTTTGCCCACCTAGGCTGCAAAAAAGTGTCACACATCTGGTATCTCTGTATTCAGGAGAAGTTGAGGAATGTGTTTTGGGGTGTCTTTTTACATATACCCATGCTGGGTGAGATAAATATCTTGGTCAAATGCCAACTTTGTATAAAAAAATGGGAAAAGTTGTCTTTTGCCAAGATATTTCTCTCACCCAGCATGGGTATATGTAAAAAGACACCCCAAAACACATTCCTCAACTTCTCCTGAATACAGAGATACCAGATGTGTGACACTTTTTTGCAGCCTAGGTGGGCAAAGGGGCCCATATTCCAAAGAGCACCTTTCGGATTTCACTGGTCATTTTTTACAGAATTTGATTTCAAACTCCTTACCACACATTTGGGCCCCTAGAATGCCAGGGCAGTATAACTACCCCACAAGGGACCCCATTTTGGAAAGAAGAGACCCCAAGGTATTTCGTGATGGGCATAGTGAGTTCATAGAACTTTTTATTTTTTGTCACAAGTTAGTGGAATATGAGACTTTGTAAGAAAAAAAAAAGAAAAAAAAATCATCATTTTCCGCTAACTTGTGACAAAAAATAAAAAGTTCTATGAACTCACTATGCCCATCAGCGAATACCTTAGGGTGTGTACTTTCCGAAATGGGGTCATTTGTGGGGTGTTTGTACTGTCTGGGCATTGTAGAACCTCAGGAAACATGACAGGTGCTCAGAAAGTCAGAGCTGCTTCAAAAAGCGGAAATTCACATTTTTGTACCATAGTTTGTAAACGCTATAACTTTTACCCAAACCATTTTTTTTTTACCCAAACATTTTTTTTTTATCAAAGACATGTAGAACAATAAATTTAGAGCAAAATTTATATATGGATCTCGTTTTTTTTTGCAAAATTTTACAACTGAAAGTGAAAAATGTCATTTTTTTGCAAAAAAATCGTTAAATTTCGATTAATAACAAAAAAAGTAAAAATGTCAGCAGCAATGAAATACCACCAAATGAAAGCTCTATTAGTGAGAAGAAAAGGAGGTAAAATTCATTTGGGTGGTAAGTTGCATGACCGAGCAATAAACGGTGAAAGTAGTGTAGGTCAGAAGTGTAAAAAGTGGCCTGGTCTTTCAGGGTGTTTAAGCACTGGGGGCTGAGGTGGTTAAAACCAGCCTTCAGGACAGATTGACTGGTCAGGTGTGCTTGACTCAAAGGAGATCGCCACGCCTCCAATATATGCTACAAAGAAAAATGTGGGGGTTGAGCCCGCACAACCTGCCTGTAGGTGCAGATCACTATGGCGAAATACATATACAAACGGAAAATGCAAATGTGATCGCACACTACATCCAGCACTCTGCCCTCCATGCAGGATGAGACATTGGTGTACATTTTGGCCAAAGCGTAATAAGCCACTCACCGCGTCAAGGTCGTCTCATTTGAGTGGTCCCTAACTCTTGTTCCTACCTGTTTATGGGCCAAGACAGCCACATAAAGTCCAGGGAATGCAGGTCAGCATGCAAGCCAAGTACACTCTGCTTTTAACCCCGTCCGGTGCCATTACAGCTTTCATCGGATCCAGGGATGCAAGTACCAACATGCATGCTGAGCCCACCATATACTTCTCCTGGAGCCAAATGGCTAATGGTAGGTTCTATATAAGCAGACTCAGTTTTATACTGACTTTAAAACCAGCCTCCAGGACAGATTGACTGGTCAGGTGTGCTTGACTCAAAGGAGATCGCCACGCCTCCAATATATGCTACAAAGAAAAAATGTGGGGGGTTGAGCCCGCACAACCTGCCTGTAGGTGCAGATCACTATGGCGAAATACATATACAAACGGAAAATGCAAATGTGATCGCACACTACATCCAGCACTCTGCCCTCCATGCTGGATGAGACATTGGTGTACATTTTGGCCAAAGCGTAATAAGCCACTCACCGCGTCAAGGTCGTCTCATTTGAGTGGTCCCTAACTCTTGTTCCTACCTGTTTATGGGCCATGACAGCCACATAAAGTCCAGGGAATGCAGGTCAGCATGCAAGCCAAGTACACTCTGCTTTTAACCCCGTCCGGTGCCATTACAGCTTTCATCGGATCCAGGGATGCAAGTACCAACATGCATGCTGAGCCCACCATATACTTCTCCTGGAGCCAAATGGCT
Source organism: Bufo bufo (assembly GCF_905171765.1). Taxonomy (NCBI): domain Eukaryota; kingdom Metazoa; phylum Chordata; class Amphibia; order Anura; family Bufonidae; genus Bufo; species Bufo bufo. The sequence continues at coordinate 190,746,099 of NC_053391.1, read as the reverse complement.
AATGGTAGGTTCTATATAAGCAGACTCAGTTTTATACTGACTTTAAAACCAGCCTCCAGGACAGATTGACTGGTCAGGTGTGCTTGACTCAAAGGAGATCGCCACGCCTCCAATATATGCTACAAAGAAAAAATGTGGGGGGTTGAGCCCGCACAACCTGCCTGTAGGTGCAGATCACTATGGCGAAATACATATACAAACGGAAAATGAAAATGTGATCGCACACTACATCCAGCACTCTGCCCTCCATGCTGGATGAGACATTGGTGTACATTTTGGCCAAAGCGTAATAAGCCACTCACCGCGTCAAGGTCGTCTCATTTGAGTGGTCCAGGGACTTGCATCCCTGGATCCGATGAAAGCTGTAATGGCACCGGACGGGGTTAAAAGCAGAGTGTACTTGGCTTGCATGCTGACCTGCATTCCCTGGACTTTATGTGGCTGTCATGGCCCATAAACAGGTAGGAACAAGAGTTAGGGACCACTCAAATGAGACGACCTTGACGCGGTGAGTGGCTTATTACGCTTTGGCCAAAATGTACACCAATGTCTCATCCAGCATGGAGGGCAGAGTGCTGGATGTAGTGTGCGATCACATTTGCATTTTCCGTTTGTATATGTATTTCGCCATAGTGATCTGCACCTACAGGCAGGTTGTGCGGGCTCAACCCCCCACATTTTTTCTTTGTAGCATATATTGGAGGCGTGGCGATCTCCTTTGAGTCAAGCACACCTGACCAGTCAATCTGTCCTGGAGGCTGGTTTTAAAGTCAGTATAAAACTGAGTCTGCTTATATAGAACCTACCATTAGCCATTTGGCTCCAGGAGAAGTATATGGTGGGCTCAGCATGCATGTTGGTACTTGCATCCCTGGATCCGATGAAAGCTGTAATGGCACCGGACGGGGTTAAAAGCAGAGTGTACTTGGCTTGCATGCTGACCTGCATTCCCTGGACTTTATGTGGCTGTCATGGCCCATAAACAGGTAGGAACAAGAGTTAGGGACCACTCAAATGAGACGACCTTGACGCGGTGAGTGGCTTATTACGCTTTGGCCAAAATGTACACCAATGTCTCATCCAGCATGGAGGGCAGAGTGCTGGATGTAGTGTGCGATCACATTTTCATTTTCCGTTTGTATATGTATTTCGCCATAGTGATCTGCACCTACAGGCAGGTTGTGCGGGCTCAACCCCCCACATTTTTTCTTTGTAGCATATATTGGAGGCGTGGCGATCTCCTTTGAGTCAAGCATACCTGACCAGTCAATCTGTCCTGGAGGCTGGTTTTAAAGTCAGTATAAAACTGAGTCTGCTTATATAGAACCTACCATTAGCCATTTGGCTCCAGGAGAAGTATATGGTGGGCTCAGCATGCATGTTGGTACTTGCATCCCTGGATCCGATGAAAGCTGTAATGGCACCGGACGGGGTTAAAAGCAGAGTGTACTTGGCTTGCATGCTGACCTGCATTCCCTGGACTTTATGTGGCTGTCATGGCCCATAAACAGGTAGGAACAAGAGTTAGGGACCACTCAAATGAGACGACCTTGACGCGGTGAGTGGCTTATTACGCTTTGGCCAAAATGTACACCAATGTCTCATCCAGCATGGAGGGCAGAGTGCTGGATGTAGTGTGCGATCACATTTGCATTTTCCGTTTGTATATGTATTTCGCCATAGTGATCTGCACCTACAGGCAGGTTGTGCGGGCTCAACCCCCCACATTTTTTCTTTGTAGCATATATTGGAGGCGTGGCGATCTCCTTTGAGTCAAGCACACCTGACCAGTCAATCTGTCCTGGAGGCTGGTTTTAAAGTCAGTATAAAACTGAGTCTGCTTATATAGAACCTACCATTAGCCATTTGGCTCCAGGAGAAGTATATGGTGGGCTCAGCATGCATGTTGGTACTTGCATCCCTGGATCCGATGAAAGCTGTAATGGCACCGGACGGGGTTAAAAGCAGAGTGTACTTGGCTTGCATGCTGACCTGCATTCCCTGGACTTTATGTGGCTGTCATGGCCCATAAACAGGTAGGAACAAGAGTTAGGGACCACTCAAATGAGACGACCTTGACGCGGTGAGTGGCTTATTACGCTTTGGCCAAAATGTACACCAATGTCTCATCCAGCATGGAGGGCAGAGTGCTGGATGTAGTGTGCGATCACATTTGCATTTTCCGTTTGTATATGTATTTCGCCATAGTGATCTGCACCTACAGGCAGGTTGTGCGGGCTCAACCCCCCACATTTTTTCTTTGTAGCATATATTGGAGGCGTGGCGATCTCCTTTGAGTCAAGCACACCTGACCAGTCAATCTGTCCTGGAGGCTGGTTTTAAAGTCAGTATAAAACTGAGTCTGCTTATATAGAACCTACCATTAGCCATTTGGCTCCAGGAAAAGTATATGGTGGGCTCAGCATGCATGTTGGTACTTGCATCCCTGGATCCGATGAAAGCTGTAATGGCACCGGACGGGGTTAAAAGCAGAGTGTACTTGGCTTGCATGCTGACCTGCATTCCCTGGACTTTATGTGGCATAACCCCTACAATAGTGGAAGGGGCACGGCCACCGGTGCCCTGCTCAGTATATGGACGGAACCGGGGTCGCCTCGGATCCAGTCAGCAAACGAACAGAAACACACAATGTCTGCACACTTAACTGAAGGAGCTGCAGCAGCAGTGAAAACAGATCCAAAGTCAGCTGACAATATCCGAAGTACTTGCTTCAGCAGAACACAGGTCCAGTGAAAAGATATCACACAAGTGAAGATACTCAAGCGAGATATACAACTCAAATGAAAAATATAATCCGCACCCTACAAAGGAGGAGGGGTGATTTAAAGGCAGAGAAATCAAACACAAGAGGGACAGCTGGGAGGAAGGAAACAGAAAGTAAAGACCTCATCACAGGGGCGGAGAAACAGAGTAGAGAGGACTCCTCCAAGCTCTAGTAGTGACATCATCACAGGGGTGGAGAAACAGAGCTGTGAGAACGTCTCAAAGCTCTGGTAGTGACAATCTCTGGGCGATTTGCGCTTTGCATATTGTCCCATGGGGAAGGAGAGGTTTATCCTTTAAAGGTGAAAAAAATAAAAAATAAATCACAGGTAAGCAAAAAAGTTAATGTTCTGTTCAAATGTTATATAAAGTTAATGTTAATAAATTAATTGCGTTGCGGCCAGTTTTTTTTTTTTTTACCTTCTGAGTGGACCAAGCGATCAACCAGCTGCAGCACTGATGTGCATTCTGACAGAAGCATTGCGCTGCTGTCAGATTACACAAAAGTCGGTGTATGCGGCGCTGCAAGACGAGATTTCTCTTCTGCAGTAAAAGATACGTTTGCCGAGGCTTATCAGCTGAGGGGCGGTGTTCATATGCTTTGGCAAACACTTTGTACAAAAATAAAAAAATAAATACAAATTCTGGCAATGATTTATTCATCCACATCGATTGATGTGAATGGAGAAATCGGGTTTGCCAGGGCATACGGGCTGAGTAGGTTTGGATGTTGGGCGGAGCTCCTATGTCCTGGCAGACGCCTTTCCCCTCCTTTTTTTTTTTTCACATTTTTTGGCAGAGATTTTTTCATCCACATTGATCGATGCGAATGAAGAAATCTGTGGCGTTCATTTTTTCTTTCAGCCCAGAGGCTGAACGGAAAAAAAAAATCTCATTACCCATATGCTCAATATAAGGAGAATAGCAGAAACTCCTAATGCTGGCCATACATGTAATGATTGTGGAGACCCTCAAATGCCAGGGCAGTACAAACACCCCACAAATGACCCCATTTTGGAAAGAAGACACCCCAAGGTATTCGCTGAGGGGCATATTGAGTCCATGAAAGATTGAACTTTTTGTCCCAAGTTAGCGGAAAGGGAGACTTTGTGAGAAAAGAAAATATATATCAATTTCCGCTAATTTGTGCCAAAAAAAAAAAATCTTCTATGAACTCGCCATGCCCCTCATGAAATACCCTGGGGTGTCTTCTTTCCAAAATGGGGTCACATATTTATACTGCCCTGGCATTTTAGGGGCCCTAAAGCGTGAGAAGAAGTCTGGAATCCAAATGTATAAAAATGCCCTCCTAAAAGGTACTCATTGGAATTTGGACCCCTTTGCGCACCTAGGCTGCAAAAAAGTGTCACACATGTGGTATCGCCGTACTCAGAAGAAGTAGGGCACTGTGTTTTGGGGTGTATTTTTACATATACCCATGCTGGGTGAGAGAAATATCTCTGTAAATTGACAACTTTGTATAAAAAAATGGGAAAAGTTGTCATTTACAGAGATATTTCTCTCACCCAGCATGGGTATATGTAAAAATACACCCCAAAACACATTGCCCTACTTCTCCTGAGTACGGCGATACCACATGTGTGACACTTTTTTGCAGCCTAGGTGCTCAAAGGGGCCCAAATTCCAATGAGTACTTTTAGGATTTCACAGGGTATTTTTTGCGCATTTGGATTCCAAACTACTTTTCACGCTTTAGGTCCCCTAAAATGCCAGGGCAGTATAAATACCCCACAAGTGACCCCATTTTGGAAAGAAGACACCCCAAGGTATTTTGTGAGGGGCATGGCGAGTTCATGCAAAATCTTATTTTTTGTCACAAGTTAGAGGAATATGAGACTTTGTAAGAAAAAAAATAAAAAAATAAAAAAAATCATTTCCCGCTAACTTGTGCCAAAAAAAAAAATAATATTCTAGGAACTCGCCATGCCCCTCACGGAATACCTTGGGGTGTCTTCTTTCCAAAATGGGGTCGCTTGTAGGGTATTTATACTGCCCTGGCATTTTAGGGGCCCTAAAGCGTGAAAAGTAGTTTGGAATCCAAATGCGTAAAAAATGCCCTGTGAAATCCTAAAAGTACTCATTGGAATTTGGGCCCCTTTGCGCACCTAGGCTGCAAAAAAGTGTCCAACATGTGGTATCTCCGTACTCAGGAGAAGTAGGGCAATGTGTTTTGTGTTGTCTTTTTAAATATACCCATGCTGGGTGAGAGAAATATCTCTGTAAATGACAACTTTGTATAAAAAAATTTGAAAAGTTGTCATTTACAGAGATATTTCTCTCACCCAGCATGGGTATATATAAAAATACACCTCAAAACACATTGCCCTACTTCTTCTGAGTACGGCGATACCACATGTGTGACACTTTTTTGCAGCCTAGGTGTGCAAAGGGGCCCAAATTCCAATGAGTACTTTTAGGATTTCACAGGGCATTTTTTACGCATTTGGATTCCAAACTACTTCTCACGCTTTAGGTCTCCTAAAATGCAAGGGCAGTATAAATACCCCACAAGTGTCCCCATTTTGGATAGAAGACACCCCAAGGTATTTTGTGAGGGGCATGGCGAGTTCATGTAAAATTTTATTTTTTGTCACAAGTTAGTGGAATATTAAAAAAAAAAAAATAATCTTTTTCCGCTAACTTGTGCCAAAAAAAAAATATTCTAGGAACTCGCCATGCCCCTCACGGAATACCTTAGGGTGTCTTCTTTCCAAAATGGGGTCACTTGTGGGGTATTTATACTGCCCTGGCATTTTAGGGGACCTAAAGCGTGAGAAGTAGTTTGGAATCCAAATGCGTAACAAATGCCCTGTGAAATCATAAAAGTACTCATTGGAATTTGGGCCCCTTTGCGCACCAAGGCTGCAAAAAAGTGTCACACATGTGGTATTGCCATACTCAGGAGAAGTAGGGCAATGTATTTTGGGGTGTTTTTTTACATATACCCATACTGTGTGTGAAAAATATCTCTGTAAATGACAACTTTTAAAAATTTTTTATACAAAGTTGTCAATTTACAGAGATATTTCTCTCACCCAGCATGGGTATATGTAAAAATACACCACAAAACACATTGCCCTACTTCTCCTGAGTACGGCGATACCACATGTGTGACACTTTTTCTGCAGCCTAGGTGTGTAAAGGGGCCGAAAGTCCAACAAGTACCTTTAGGCTTTACAGGGTTGCTCACAATTTAGCCCCGCCCAAAATGCCAGAACAGTAAACACACCCCACAAATGACCCCATTTCGGAAAGTAGACACCCCAAGGTATTCACCGAGGGGCATAGTGAGTCCGTGGGAGATTTTTTTTTTGCCAGAAGTTAGCAGAAATGGAAACTTTATTTTATTTTTCTCAGAAAGTGTCATTTTCCGCTAACTTGTGATTTTTTTTTTAATCATACATGAACTCACCATGCCTCTCCGCGAATACTTTGGGGTGTCTTCTTTCTAAAATGGAGTCATTTGGGGGGTATTTATACTATCCTGGCATTCTAGCACCTCAAGAAACATGACAGGTGCTCAGAAAGTCAGAGCTGCTTCAAAATGCGGAAATTCACATTTTTGTACCATAGTTTGTAAATGCTATAACTTTTGCGCAAACCAATAAATATATACTTATTGGATTTTTTTATCAAAGACATGTAGCACAATAAATTCTGACACAAACTTGTATAGAAATGTAATTATATTTGAACAATTTAACCAGAGAAAGTTAAAAATACACTTTTTTTGAGAAAATTGCGGCCTATTTTGATTAATATCGGAAAAACGAGAAATCTTAGCAGCAATCAAATACCACCAAAAGAAAGCTGTATTTGTGAGAAGAAAAGAAGGTAAAATTCATTTGGGTGCCAAGTTGCATAACCGAGCAATAAACCGTTAAAGTTGTAAAGTGCCGATTTGTAAAAAAGGGCCTGGTCACTAGGGGGGTATAAACCTGTGGTCCTTAAGTGGTAACACGATTTAATAATACACGTTCTCCTACACAAAAGGATTGGCAAATTGATTGTCCGTTAATTTCCCTCGAAGAATGGGATAATATATTGGTGAATTTAAAGGGTTTCTACCACCAGAAATACCGTTATGTAGCTGACTGACATTAGCGATGCGCTAAAGTCAGCACTACATAACAGTATGTTTGCTACATTTCTCCCTGCAGCCGTTTTGGTAAAATAAGGACTTTTATTATATGCTAATGAGCCTCTAGGTGCTATGTGGGCATAAAATCAGCACCTAGAGGCTCCGTCTACTCACCCTTTATCCCGCCCCAGGTCCCCTGTTCTGCCCGCCCCGCTCCTCTTGATTGATGTGACTGTTCACAGTATCGTTGACGAAATCCCGCGCCTGCGCCGTTCACTTCTGTCTTCGGCGCAGGCGCAGTGAGTGAATGATGCGCTCCTGGTGCCTGATTCCTCACTGCGCCTGCGCCGACTACGTCATAGTGAGGAAGCCGGCACCAGGAGAGCGACCTTCACTTACTGCGCCTGCGCCGAAGACAGAAGTGAACGGCGCAGGTGCGGGATTTCGTCAACAATGCTGCGAACAGTCACATCAATCAAGAGGAGCGGGGCGGGCAGAACAGGGGACCTGGGCGGGATAAAGGGTGAGTAGACGGAGCCTCTAGGTGCTGATTTTACGCCCACATAGCACCTAGAGGCTCATTAGCATATTATAAAAGTCCTTATTTTACCACCTGGAGACGAATCCTGTCAAGATTGATGCAAGTGCGGTATCGGCTGCTTATCGACCCAGATACTTCTGGGGGAACCTGCCTGGCATGAACAAGCCTCTAGAAGCTACAGACAATGAGAAGACAAAGCGTGAAGATAGCTTTGAGCCCGGAAGAGTCGCAAAGTTCATCAAAATACGTCACTAAAGATTTTACCGCATATAACCCCAGCGCTGTTGTATTGTTAATTGTTGGGGCCTCGGAGGAATTCAACACCTGTGATGACCCACATGTTATTGAATTTCACCTATTATCATTTGGGGTTTATTCAAGAGGGGGGGATTTCGTTAGCCATGTTTTTAATCCAATTTTATATTTTTAGTTCTTTTAAACATATGTATTTGTACTGGACTACAGTAAAATTGTTATCCAATGACCGTCTAATATACCTCCAGCCACATAATCACTTGATGTTTTCTGTACGGTGAATGCCTAATTGTTGGGGCCTCTGAGGAATTCAACACCTGTGACGACCACGTGTTATCGAATTTCACCTATTATCATTTGGGGTTTATTCAAGAGGGGGGATTTCGTTAGCCATGTTTTTAATCCAATTTAACTGTTTTAGTTTGTTTAAACATATGTATTTGACATGTATTTGTACTGGCCTACAGTAAAATTGTTATCCAATGACTGTCTAATATACCTCCAGCCACATAATCACTTGATCTTTTCTGTTCGGTGAATGCCTAATGTTTGGGGCCTCTACTCCACTGGCCTGCAGTAAAATTGTTATCCAATGACCGTCTAATATACCTCCAGCCACATCAACAATTGATATTTTCTGTACAGTGAATGCCTAATGTTTGGGGCCTGTACTCCAGTGGGCTACAGTAAAATTTTTATCCTTTGACCACATAATATACCTCGAGCCACATAATAACTTTTTTTTTTTTATGTAAGGTGAATGCCTAATTTTGAGGGCCTGTACTCCCGTGGCCAAAAATAAAACTTTTATAGGCTCCAGCAGGGCACATTTTTGAGAATTTCCCTTTAAGACGCATAAAAATGGCCCCTAATTAAAATACAATTTTTTTGTGGGAATTTTTGTCATTGATCCCCTCTAGTATGTTACTGTCCATGTTGTGGCACTATTTGTGCACTTCTAGTAAGTATTTGGTGGCAGCAAATATGACCTGAAGGTTTTCCAGGTTCGCCTGCCATTAAAGTGAATGGGGCCCGCCGCGAACTTGTGGTTCGCGAATATTTGATCGCGTTCACGAACCGTCCCGGACGATGTTCGTCCATCACTATATATCAAAACCCATTTACCCTAAAACGAATTTTCTTCCACATAATAAGATTAAAGGGTTTCTATCACTTCGTTTCACCTATTTAGCTTTCAGACACTAGCGATCCGCTAGTGTCTGCTTTATCTAACCATCCTAATATAAGAGCTTATTGTCCTGCCGTTTAGCTAAAAAAATAACTTATATAGATATGCAAATGAGCCTCTAGGTGCTATGGGGGCGTCATTTGCACCTAGAGGCTCCGTCTACCTTAACAAACTGCCGCCGCCCAGCGCGTCCCTCCAGCCCGCCCATCTCCAGCTGAAGCGATCCTCTCCGTGCGCGTCTCTGTTCTGCGCATGCGCAGTGAATGTCTGATCGCTTCCCTGCTCAGACATCTCCACTGCGCCTGTTCCTCGGAGCACTATGACGTCATCGGCGCAGGCGCAGTGGAGATGTCTGAGCAGGGAAGCGATCAGACATTCACTGCGCATGCGCCGAATACGAGGAGCATCGCATTCCGGAGGAGATGGGCGGGCTGGAGGGACGCGCTGGGCGGCGGCAGTTTGTTAAGGTAGACGGAGCCTCTAGGTGCTAATCACGCCCCCATAGCACCTAGAGGCTCATTTGCATATCTATATAAGTTATTTTTTTAGCTAAACGGCAGGACAATAAGCTCTTATATTAGGATGGTTAGATAAAGCAGACGCTAGCGGATCGCTAGTGTCTGAAAGCTAAATAGGTGAAACGAAGTGATAGAAACCCTTTAATGTCATTAAAAGTTTTTTTTCTCAATTTTGGAACAGTATCAGAGAACTGATTACTTAAGTGGAAAGAGGATAAATCTAATCATAATTTTCTGCTCAAGGTCAATATTGTGCACTCTTCATTAAGTTAATTAGCAAAGCAAATTTCCTTGGCTTTATGCGGCCAGTCTATTTTTTATTGCTGGTGCCACTTACAATAAATAAGTAAAACTGCAGAGACTAAATCCTGCTTATTTCACATGAATGGTCCAATAGTTACTTTATAGTGGATTTACAGAAACCAGTTTTGGAATAATGCCAGACGATGACTAAAGAAACTGTTATCCACACAATTAATGGGATTATTTTGTGGGAACAAGTCATTATCAAATATGGTTGGAAAGGTCTAATAAATTGAATCAGAAAATGTTCATTTCTGAAGCATAAATCTAAAATGCTGTGTCCACAATACTATAGCCTTTCCAAGGTACCCTTACTAATGTAGACAAATTGTGAAGTACTTTGTTCAAATAAAACTACTATGTCAAAACATGAGAAAGGGAATATTTTGCAACCAATGTACGTGAGAGAAGTGTCTGATGGGTATGAAGAGCAATCACTTGTACAAGCAATGGAAGATAGTAAACTCACTATAATCATTCCCCTAGTGACACCAGTTGCATGTAGAATTCCAGTGAGGGAGATCCAATTGATATACCTTTAGGTAACTTTGAGAAATGATGATAGAGGTCAAAGCAAATTCCCCCCCCCCCCCCCCCCCCCCAGGTCTGTGATGTATGCCTGACAAACAGGAAAAGACTGAAGAACACAGGATGTGAGCTCACAAATATAGAGGTGATACAGTATTAATGACATCATGAAATTACATAGACAATTACATATCACAATGGCCACTAGATGGCAGGAAAGTACACTAAACATTGTGGATAACAGAATATTATAATAAATGAATTATTGTTCAGAAACCACTACCTGGTACAGCCCACTTCCCATCTGAAATATTTGGATTTCACTATAAAAATTGACATTAAGGAGTAATGTCTGTCTGAAGTTCAATTGTTTTTGGCATAATCAAATGAACATCTTCATATGGAGAAACCACACTAGGCTAGTCGTCGTCCAGTAGTTATAGCTCGAGGCACATATCCAAGGATGTACTTGACTGAAAGTTCTGTGAAGGTTCCTTCTGGCTTGACAACAAATTACTCAAGAGCAAGAGAACCTTGGATATAGGCCTGATGAACGATTCGGAGTCACCTTGCTTTGCAATGGTAACTCCCACCTTGTGTACTTTGCCGTCTTTACCGAGTAATATCTTTGATAAAAATCCCATCGGCCATGCGTTTCTTTCCATTTTCTGGTCTTTCATGAGAACAAGATCTCCTTTGTCCTTGAAGAAGAGTTAAGTAATCCCTTTTACATTAACTCCAGAAACAGTTATCCAGATGTTGAACATGTTTCCACCTTCTCTGGTATACATTACAAGATATAGATTCTTCTGGTGGACTATGGACCAGTTCCAAGTTTTTGAGTGAGAAGAGTCACTGGAGCTAGAATATATTACATCTGAGATTGCAGGTAACAGACACGCGGCACAGAGGGGAGGGAAGAGGAGTACCCTTCCACTATGGAGAGGAAGGAGTGGTAACCCCTAGCTCACCTGGCATTGCCACCTGGCTGCCCTGAAGTCACTAGACGGGCTGCTAACCCATATGCCGATCACATGCCTTGTCCCTGGCTTACCCTGAAATAAGCCCTAGGTAGTGAGTTGGCGGTGGGAGCACTAGTCCTCCCCACTGACACCTAGTGTGACAACAGGGAAAGAACAAACAACACAAACACCACAAACAATCCCCGAAGGGAGAAAACAACAACAGGAGTGAACTGGAGATCCAACAGCTCCAGTTCCAACAGCTCCACAGCAACAGTTGTCCACCTGAGGTCAGAATAGAAGATCTGAAAGGAAGGTATATCTGGCAACAAGGGAAGCAGAAAGGGAGAATATATAGTAGCTGGGAGTGGCTGACAGAGAACAGCTGAAAGGAAAAGCTACAGATTCCAAAATGGGACAAAAAGGATCGCAAACCAAAGCAGGAAAACCTGGACCAGAATCTTTAGAAACCGAACGCGAAGCCACCTGCTGTGATCTTCTGACCCCAGGCACAACAGGGTCAGCGATAGATCGTGACACCCTCATGACAGAACAACAGGGGATTCTGTATACTTAGATACAGTAACAAGAGGCTTTGAGAAACAAGGTGATTAAAGTCTAATGATTAAAACTACTTTCACATTAGCTGGCAGATCCGACAGAGAGCATTTTTGGCATTTTTTTTTTTTGGCCAAATCTCCACCGGACCCCATTATAGTTATTGGTGCAGGCAGGCATTTTGGTTGCCTCTGGCAGTGCCGGATCTGGAGAATTCCAGCAGTCTGTTTTCTGCAGCAACAGCCTGCCAGAATTGCTGCCACAGATATGAAACTAGCCTAAGCCTTGAATCCATGAGCATAGAATACAGTATCTTACACAGGGGCAGACTGGCCATAGACCCTACAGGGAAATCTCCCAGTGGGGCAATGCCCAGGGGGCCACCTAAGGCCTCCTCTTTGCTTTGGCCAGGTACATAAAGATCTGATACTCTCAGCATTAATTAATGTAGGAGCATCAGGCACTTATGCACCTGGCCAGTGGCCGCAGGGGTCCTCCTGAATTTAACTATCCTCAGAACAAGGATACAGTTTAATACTGTGGTGCTGGCAGCAATATTATGTATTGCACCGTGGCATATGGTTTTGTGTGGGCAGTATTTTCTGCTGCACTGTGGCATTTGGCTCTGTTGGAGCAGTATCTTATGCTGCAATAAAGTATTGCTGGCCCCCATACTTCTGTTTTCCCTGCCTACATGTGTTATCCTGACTTCTGTCAGTTTGGACTTACCTACAACATGGGGCCACTTTTAGTTTTTTTTTCCAGGGCCACTTTAAAGGGAAGCGGTGTAGTAGTGACACACATGCTGATTTGTGGTGTGTGTCACTTATGAGCTAAAGGTAAGTGGTTGCCGAGAACTAGCATCATAATCATTGCAGCATAGACCTTGAAAAGAGTCAAATGTACCTGAGAAGAGTCAGAGTTATTCATAAGCTCCTGCTCACCGCACCCGTCTGCTGATGATTGGCAGTTCTCTTCTAGGGCGAAAAGTAAGGAGAAGACTGTCAATCATCAGCAGCAGATGGGTGGGGAGAGCAGGAGCTTATGAATAACTCTGACTCTACTCAGGTAGATTTAACTCTTTTCAAGGCCTATGTTTTAATGATCATGATTCTGGTTCTCAGCAATTACTTACTTTTAGCTCATGAGTGACACAGTGCTGAAATCAGTGTGTCTGTCACTACTTTATGTTGCTCTATGTGAGGGCACCATAAAGTTGATGACAGGTTCCCTTTAAGTTCCTAGTCCACCCCTTATCTTACGAGTGATACCATTGTCAGCCAAGTAATCCTTGATTGGCTTACAGTTAATTTGCAATTCTCGACAGGAATCTGTTGGTACTGCAGTCAGATCTTAATAGTTATATTGTTATTTGTGCTCTGCTCTTACCTCTGATTTCCATCTTAACAAAGGAACTTCTAACACTAGCTTCTTCTGCATTCACATGGCATTTTATTAGCTTGTCACATAATCCTGACCTTCTGGCGCGAGATGATATAAATTCGATAGTCACTGAGTTATTCAATAAAATGTATCTGTATAGCGCCACTTGCAGAAGCGCCACTGAGAAGGCCGCACATGCTCAGTTTAATCCTTCAACTGCCTCCTGAGCTGTGATAGGTAGAGCATGGACACGCCCCCCCCAGCTGCAGAAGAATGGACACTCCCCTTGAGCTGTCAGCTTGATATAAATCGAGCAGAACAATGAATGGAGAGATCTCTGGATCCATGTGAGGTACAGGGCTGGTTCTAGATTTTCTAAAAAGAGATTGTCATGTATAATATGATGTCTCATTATCATTTTTTACATTTGCTGCAAGCCCCTGTCAGAGCCGGTGTAGAGGATGGGAGTGGTAGTGAGGGGGGCGGCTGCTTTAGCTGCTCATATCTCTGGTTTGGTAGCAGCTAGGAGTATGGGTACTTTGTACTGTTTGAAAACTGTCACTACACCCCTCAAAAAATTTCTAAAGGGGTGCAGTTTCCAGAATGGGGTCATTTTTGCTAAGTTTTCCCCCGAAAATCCATATAGCGCTCCTTTTGTTCTGTACCCTGTTGTCTACCCCTACAGCAACTTAGGCTACCTTCACACTAGCGTTTTAGTTTTCCGGTATTGAGTTCCGTCATAGGGGCTTAAAGAGGACCTTTCACCGATTATTACACTAACTACAATACAGATATGTAGAGCGGCGCCCGGGGGTCTCACTGCACTTACTATTATCCCCGGGCGCCGCTCCGTTCTCCTGCTATGCCCTCCGGTATCTCCGCTCACTATGTTATAGTAGGCAGAGATTCCAGTCACTAAGTTATGGTAGGCGGAGTCTGCCCTTGTTCTGCTCTAGCACTGGCCAATCGCAGAGCAGAGCTCACAGCCTGGGAGGTTATTTTCTCCCAGGCTGTGAGCTCTGCAATGCGATTGGCCAGGGCTAGAGCAGAACAAGGGCAGACTCCGCCTACCATAACTTAGGGAATGGAGATACCGGAGGACATAGCAGGAGAACGGAGCGGCGCCCAGGGATAATAGTAAGTGCAGTGAGATCCCCGGGCGCCGCTCTACATGTCTGTATAGTTAGTTCATAGTGTAATAATCGGTGAAAGGACCTCTTTAACCACTTCAGCCCCCAGTGCTTAAACACCCTAAAAGACCAGGCCACTTTTTACACTTCTGACCTACACTACTTTCACCGTTTATTGCTCGGTCATGCAACTTACCACCCAAATGAATTTTACCTCCTTTTCTTCTCACTAATAGAGCTTTCATTTGGTGGTATTTCATTGCTGCTGACATTTTTACTTTTTTTGTTATTAATCGAAATTTAACGATTTTTTTGCAAAAAAATGACATTTTTCACTTTCAGTTGTAAAATTTTGCAAAAAAAACGAGATCCATATAGAAATTTTGCTCTAAATTTATAGTTCTACATGTCTTTGATAAAAAAAAAATGTTTGGGTAAAGAAAAAATGGTTTGGGTAAAAGTTATAGCGTTTACAAACTATGGTACAAAAATGTGAATTTCCGCTTTTTGAAGCAGCTCTGACTTTCTGAGCACCTGTCATGTTTCCTGAGGTTCTACAATGGCCAGACAGTACAAACACCCCACAAATGACCCCATTTCGGAAAGTACACACCCTAAGGTATTCGCTGATGGGCATAGTGAGTTCATAGAACTTTTTATTTTTTGGCACAAGTTAGCGGAAAATGATGATTTTTTTTTTTTTTTTTTTCTTACAAAGTCTCATATTCCACTAACTTGTGACAAAAAATAAAAACTTCTATGAACTCACTATGCCCATCACGAAATACCTTGGGGTCTCTTCTTTCCAAAATGGGGTCACTTGTGGGGTAGTTATACTGCCCTGGCATTCTAGGGGCCCAAATGTGTGGTAAGGAGTTTGAAATCAAATTCTGTAAAAAATGACCTGTGAAATCCGAAAGGTGCTCTTTGGAATATGGGCCCCTTTGCCCACCTAGGCTGCAAAAAAGTGTCACACATCTGGTATCTCCGTACTCAGGAGAAGGTGGGGAATGTGTTTTGGGGTGTCTTTTTACATATACCCATGCTGGGTGAGATAAATATCTTGGTCAAATGCCAACTTTGTATAAAAAAATGGGAAAAGTTGTCTTTTGCCAAGATATTTCTCTCACCCAGCATGGGTATATGTAAAATGACACCCCAAAACACATTCCCCACCTTCTCCTGAGTACGGAGATACCAGATGTGTGACACTTTTTTGCAGCCTAGGTGGGCAAAGGGCCCCATATTCCAAAGAGCACCTTTCGGATTTCACAGGTCATTTTTTACAGAATTTGATTTCAAACTCCTTACCACACATTTGGGCCCCTAGAATGCCAGGGCAGTATAACTACCCCACAAGTGACCCCATTTTGGAAAGAAGACACCCCAAGGTATTCCGTGAGGGGCATGGCAAGTTCCTAGAATTTTTTATTTTTTGTCATAAGTTAGTGGAAAATGATGATTTTTTATTTATTTTTTTCATACAAAGTCTCATATTCCACTAACTTGTGACAAAAAATAAAAACTTCCATGAACTCACTATGCCCATCAGCGAATACCTTGGGGTCTCTTCTTTCCAAAATGGGGTCACTTGTGGGGTAGTTATACTGCCCTGGCATTCTAGGGGCCCAAATGTGTGGTAAGGAGTTTGAAATCAAATTCTGTAAAAAATGACCTGTGAAATCCGAAAGGTGCTCTTTGGAATATGGGCCCCTTTGCCCACCTAGGCTGCAAAAAAGTGTCACACATCTGGTATTGCCGTACTCAGGAGAAGGTGGGGAATGTGTTTTGGGGTGTCATTTTACATATACCCATGCTGGGTGAGATAAATATCTTGGTCAAATGCCAACTTTGTATAAAAAAAATGGGAAAAGTTGTCTTTTGCCAAGATATTTCTCTCACCCAGCATGGGTATATGTAAAATGACACCCCAAAACACATTCCCCACCTTCTCCTGAGTACGGAGATACCAGATGTGTGACACTTTTTTGCAGCCTAGGTGGGCAAAGGGGCCCATATTCCAAAGAGCACCTTTCGGATTTCACAGGTCATTTTTTACAGAATTTGATTTCAAACTCCTTACCACACATTTGGGCCCCTAGAATGCCAGGGCAGTATAACTACCCCACAAGTGACGCCATTTTGGAAAGAAGACACCCCAAGGTATTCCGTGAGGGGCATGGCAAGTTCCTAGAATTTTTTATTTTTTGTCATAAGTTAGTGGAAAATGATGATTTTTTTTTTTTTTTTTCATACAAAGTCTCATATTCCACTAACTTGTGACAAAAAATAAAAACTTCCATGAACTCACTATGCCCATCAGCGAATACCTTGGGGTCTCTTCTTTCCAAAATGCGGTCACTTGTGGGGTAGTTATACTGCCCTGGCATTCTAGGGGCCCAAATGTGTGGTAAGGAGTTTGAAATCAAATTCTGTAAAAAATGACCTGTGAAATCCGAAAGGTGCTCTTTGGAATATGGGCCCCTTTGCCCACCTAGGCTGCAAAAAAGTGTCACACATCTGGTATTGCCGTACTCAGGAGAAGGTGGGGAATGTGTTTTGGGGTGTCATTTTACATATACCCATGCTGGGTGAGATAAATATCTTGGTCAAATGCCAACTTTGTATAAAAAAATGGGAAAAGTTGTCTTTTGCCAAGATATTTCTCTCACCCAGCATGGGTATATGTAAAATGACACCCCAAAACACATTCCCCACCTTCTCCTGAGTACAGAGATACCAGATGTGTGACACTTTTTTGCAGCCTAGGTGGGCAAAGGGGCCCATATTCCAAAGAGCACCTTTCGGATTTCACAGGTCATTTTTTACAGAATTTGATTTCAAACTCCTTACCACACATTTGGGCCCCTAGAATGCCAGGGCAGTATAACTACCCCACAAGTGACGCCATTTTGGAAAGAAGACACCCCAAGGTATTCCGTGAGGGGCATGGCAAGTTCCTAGAATTTTTTATTTTTTGTCATAAGTTAGTAGAAAATGATGATTTTTTTTTTTTTTTTCATACAAAGTCTCATATTCCACTAACTTGTGACAAAAAATAAAAACTTCCATGAACTCACTATGCCCATCAGCGAATACCTTGGGGTCTCTTCTTTCCAAAATGCGGTCACTTGTGGGGTAGTTATACTGCCCTGGCATTCTAGGGGCCCAAATGTGTGGTAAGGAGTTTGAAATCAAATTCTGTAAAAAATGACCTGTGAAATCCGAAAGGTGCTCTTTGGAATATGGGCCCCTTTGCCCACCTAGGCTGCAAAAAAGTGTCACACATCTGGTATTGCCGTACTCAGGAGAAGGTGGGGAATGTGTTTTGGGGTGTCATTTTACATATACCCATGCTGGGTGAGATAAATATCTTGGTCAAATGCCAACTTTGTATAAAAAAATGGGAAAAGTTGTCTTTTGCCAAGATATTTCTCTCACCCAGCATGGGTATATGTAAAATGACACCCCAAAACACATTCCCCAACTTCTTCTGAGTACGGCGATACCAGATGTGTGACACTTTGCGCATCTAGGCTGCAAAAAAGTGTCACACATGTGGTATCTCCGTACTCGGGAGAAGTTGGGGAATGTGTTTTGGGGTGTCATTTTACATATACCCTTGCTGGGTGAGAGAAATATCTTGGCAAAAGACAACTTTTCCCATTTTTTTATACAAAGTTGGCATTTGACTAAGATATTTCTCTCACCCAGCATGGGTATATGTAAAATGACACCCCAAAACACATTCCCCAACTTCTCCTGAGTACGGCGATACCAGATGTGTGACACTTTTTTGCAGCCTAGATGCGCAAAGGTGCCCAAATTCCTTTTAGGAGGGCATTTTTAGACATTTGGATACCAGACTTCTTCTCACGCTTTGGGGCCCCTAGAATGCCAGGGCAGTATAAATACCCCACATGTGACCCCATTTTGGAAATAAGACACCCCAAGGTATTCAATGAGGGGCATGGCGAGTTCATAGAAATTTTTTTTTTTTGGCACAAGTTAGCGGAAATTGATATTTTTTGTTTTTTTCTCACAAAGTCTCCCGTTCCGCTAACTTGGGACAAAAATTTCAATCTTTCATGGACTCAATATGCCCCTCACGGAATACCTGGGGGTGTCTTCTTTCCGAAATGGGGTCATATGTGGGGTATTTATACTGCCCTGGCATTCTAGGGGCCCTAAAGCGTGAGAGGAATTCTGGAATATAAATGTCTAAAAAATTTTACGCATTTGGATTCCGTGAGGGGTATGGTGAGTTCATGTGAGATTTTATTTTTTGACACAAGTTAGTGGAATATGAGACTTTGTAAGAAAAAAAAAAAAAAATTCCGCTAACTTGGGCCAAAAAAATGTCTGAATGGAGCCTTACAGAGGGGTGATCAATGACAGGGGGGTGATCAATGACAGGGGTGGTGATCAATGACAGGGGGTTGATAAGGGAGTCTATATGGGGTGATCACCACAGTCATTGATCATGCCCCTGTAAGGCTTCATTCAGACGTCCGGATGCGTTTTGCGGATCGGATCCATCTATCAGTGCATCCGTAAAAATCATGCGGACATCTGAATGGAGCTTTACAGGGGGGTGATCAGGGAGTCTATATGGGGTGATCACCACAGTCATTGATCATGCCCCTGTAAGGCTTCATTCAGACGTCCGGATGCGTTTTGCGGATCGGATCCATCTATCAGTGCATCCGTAAAAATCATGCGGACATCTGAATGGAGCTTTACAGTGGGGTGATCAGGGAGTCTATATGGGGTGATCACCACAGTCATTGATCATGCCCCTGTAAGGCTTCATTCAGACGTCCGGATGCGTTTTGCGGATCCGATCCATCTATCAGTGCATCCGTAAAAATCATGCGGACATCTGAATGGAGCTTTACAGGGGGGTAATCAATGACAGGGGGGTGATCACCACAGTCATTGATCATGCCCCTGTAAGGCTTCATTCAGACGTCCGGATGCGTTTTGCGGATCCGATCCATCTATCAGTGCATCCGTAAAAATCATGCAGACATCTGAATGGAGCTTTACAGGGGGGTGATCAGGGAGTCTATATGGGGTGATCACCACAGTCATTGATCATGCCCCTGTAAGGCTTCATTCAGACGTCCGGATGCGTTTTGCGGATCGGATCCATCTATCAGTGCATCCGTAAAAATCATGCGGACATCTGAATGGAGCTTTACAGGGGGGTGATCAGGGAGTCTATATGGGGTGATCACCACAGTCATTGATCATGCCCCTGTAAGGCTTCATTCAGACGTCCGGATGCGTTTTGCGGTTCGGATCCATCTATCAGTGCATCCGTAAAAACATGCGGACATCTGAATGGAGCTTTACAGGGGGGTAATCAATGACAGGGGGTGATCAGGGAGTCTATATGGGGTGATCACCACAGTCATTGATCATGCCCCTGTAAGGCTTCATTCAGACGTTCGGATGCGTTTTGCGGATCCGATCCATCTATCAGTGCATCCGTAAAAATCATGCGGACATCTGAATGGAGCTTTACAGGGGGGTAATCAATGACAGGGGGGTAATCAATGACAGGGGGGTGATCAGGGAGTCTATATGGGGTGATCACCACAGTCATTGATCACGCCCCTGTAAGGCTTCATTCAGACGTCCGGATGCGTTTTGCGGATCCGATCCATCTATCAGTGGATCCGTAAAAATCATGCAGACGTCTGAATGGAGCTTTACAGGGGGTTGATCAGGGAGTCTATATGGGGTGATCAGGGGTGATCAGGGGCTAATAAGGGGTTAATAAGTGACGGGGGGGGGGGTGTAGTGTAGTGTAGTGGTGCTTGGTGCTACTTTACTGAGCTACCTGTGTCCTCTGGTGGTCGATCCAAACAAAGGGGACCACCAGAGGACCAGGTAGCAGGTATATTAGACGCTGTTATCAAAACAGCGTCTAATATACCTGTTAGGGGTTAAAAAAAACACATCTCCAGCCTGCCAGCGAACGATCGCCGCTGGCAGGCTGGAGATCAACTCTCTTACCTTCCGTTCCTGTGAGCGCGCGCGCCTGTGTGCACGCGTTCACAGGAAATCTCGGCCATCGCGAGATGACGCATATATGCGTGACTCTGCGCAGGGCTGCCACCTCCGGAACACGATCCTGCGTTAGGCGGTCCGGAGGTGGTTAATACCGGAAAAAAACACTTCAGTTTTGTCCTCATTCATTGTCAATGGGGACAAAACTGAACAGAACGGAATGCTCCAAAATGCATTCCGTTCAGTTTAGTTGCGCTCCCATACCGGAGAGATAACCGCAACATGTTGTAGTTTGCTTTCCATCCTGGGATGCGGAGCATGGCCCCCAATGCAAGTCAATGGGGATGGATCAGTTTTCTCTGCCACAATCTGCCACAATAGAAAACTCATCCGTCCTCCATTGACTTTCAATTGAGTTCATGACGGATCAATCTTGGCAATGTTAAAGATATGTTAAAGATAATACAACCGAATCCTTTCATAATGGATGCAGATGGTTGTATTATCAGTAACGGAAGCGTTTTGCTGAACCCTGCCAGATCCAGTAAAAACGCTAGTGTGAAAGTAGCCTAACAACCACATATGGGTAGTTTTTGTGAACTGCAGTTTCAGGATAATAACTATTGAGGTTTGTTTTGCTGTTAATCCTTTCTGTATCTCAGGAAAAATGTATTAAAATTCCTGTGGAACACCTAAACAGTTAAAAAAGTTTGTAAAATTAATTTGAATTTTTGAGGGGTGTATTTTCCAAAATTGGGTCATTTTTTTAAATCATTTTAGCAGCTCAATGCTTGTACAAGTGTTCAATAGGGCCTGATATATTTTCAAGCAAAATCTATGCCTTGAGAGAAACTGAGTGCACCTTCCTTCTGGGGCCTGCCATGTGTCCCCACACAGGATTAGGGCCACAACCGGAATATTTCTGAAAACAAGAGAAGTAGGATGATAAAATGGGGGTGTACTTCTTCATTTTAAATTTCACAGTGCAAAAAATCTGTCTTTAAAAGGACACATTTATAAAAAAAAATATGCAATTTTATTTTTTTCCACTTGCTTTTCATTCATTTCTACCAAAAAAACTTTGGGACCAAAATACTCACTACACTCCTAGATGAGTACGTTATGAGGTCTAGTATTTAAAATGTTGTCACTTTGGGGGTTTTCAAACATTCTGACACCCTTGCGCCCCCACAAACGTGTTTTGGTGCAGGAAAACATACTTTATTTCAGTTTTTTTTAAGTTGGTTAAAAAAAAAAAATACTGGGTTATTTATCAAACTGGTGTAAAGTACTGTAGAACTGGCTTAGTTGCCCACAGCAACCAATAAGATTCCACCTTTCATTTTCCATAGGAGCTGTCGAAAATGAAAGGTGGAATCTGATCGGTTGCTATGGGCAACTAAGCCAGTTCTACTTTACACCAGTTTAATAAATGACCCCATAAGTCTTCAAAACAGTTCCAAAATGTAAAAAGATTTTTAAAGGTGTTTCTAAAATTAAGGATACATATGGAGATATATATCTGATAACATTTGTGTATAGTATGCATACAGTCAGGTCCATAAATATTGGGACACTGACACAATTCTAACATTTGTGGCTCTGTACACCACCACAATGGATTTGAAATGAAACGAACAAGATGCGCTTTAACTGCAAACTGTCAGCTTTAATTTGAGGGTATTTACATCTAAATCAGGTGAACGGTGTAGGAATTACAACAGTTTGCATATGTGCCTCCCACTTGTTAAGGGACCAAAAGTAATGGGACAATTGGCTTCTCAGCTGTTCCAAGGCCATGTGTGTGTTATTCCCTCATTATCCCAATTACAATAAGCAGATAAAAGGTCCAGAGTTCATTTCAAGTGTACTATTTTAATTTGGAATCTGTTGCTGTCAACTCTCAAGATGAGATCCAAAGAGCTGTCACTAGCAGTGAAGCAAGCCATCATTAGGCTGAAAAAAAACAAAACAAACCCATCAGAGAGATAGCAAAAACATTAGGCGTGGCCAAAACAACTGTTTGGAACATTTTTAAAAAGAAGGAACGCATCAGTGAGCAACACCAAAAGACCCGGAAGACCGTGGAAAACAACTGTGGTGGATGACCGAAGAATTCTTTCCCTGGTGAAGAAAACACCCTTCACAACAGTTGGCCAGATCAAGAACACTCTCCAGGAGGTAGGTGTATGTGTGTCAAAGTCAACAATCAAGAGTGAAGACTTCACCAGAGTGAATACAGAGAGTTCACCACAAGATGTAAACCATTGGTGAGCCTCAAAAACAGGAAGGCCAGATTAGAGATTGCCAAACGACATCTAAAAAAGCCTTCACAGTTCTGGAACAACATCCTATGGACAGATGAGACCAAGATCAACTTGTACCAGAGTGGTGGGAAGAGAACAGTATGGAGAAGGAAAGGAACTGTTCATGATCCTAAGCATACCACCTCATCAGTGAAGCATGGTGGTGGTAGTGTCATGGCGTGGGCATGTATGGCTGCCAATGGAACTGGTTCTCTTGTATTTAGTGATGATGTGACTGCTGACAAAAGCTGAATGAAGCAGGATGAATTCTAAAGTATTTAAGGCAATATTATCTGCTCATATTCAGCTGAATGTTTCGGAACTCATTGGACGGTGCTTCACAGTGCAGATGGACAATGACCCAAAGCATACTGCAAAAGCAACAATAGAGTTTTTTAAGGGAAAGAAGTGGAATGTTTTGCAATGGCCAAGTCAATCACCTGACCTGAATCCGATTGAGCATGCATTTCAATTGCTGAAGACAAAACTGAAGGTAAAATGCCCCAAGAACAAGCAGGAACTGAAGACAGTTGCAGTAGAGGCCTGGCAGAGCATCACCAGGAATGAAACCCAGTGTCTGGTGATGTCTATGCGTTCCAGACTTCAGGCTGCAATTGTCTGCAAAGGATTTGCAACCAAGTATTAAAAAGTGAAAGTTTGATTTATGATTATTATTCTGTCCCATTACTTTTGGTTCCTTAACAAGTGGGAGGCACATATGCAAACTGTTGTAATTCCTACCCCGTTCACCTGATTTGGATGTAAATACCCTCAAATTAAAGCTGACAGTCTGCAGTTAAATCTTCTTCGTTTCATTTCAAATCCATTTTGTTGGTGTATAGAGTCCAAAAATTTTTAATTGTGTCGATGTCCCAATATTTATGGACCTGACTGTATATGTGAGATATTTTGTTTTTTTAGTAAATATATGAAAATTGTATAGGTCTAGTTTTAACACCTAAATAAAGTACAATATGTGAGAAAAAAAACTGAACCAAATGTCAGAATTATTTGGATGTGCAATACAGTACCTAATGAGTTATTCTCTGGCTTGGTCATTAAAGAGGACCTTTCACCTTGAAAAACATTGTGAACTAAGTATGCTGCCATGGAGAGCGGCGCCCGGGGATCTCACTGCACTTACTATTATCCCTGGGCGCCGCTCCGTTCTCCCGTTATCCCCTCCGGTATCTTTACTCACTAAGTTATAGTAGGCGGTGTCTGCCCTTGTCCTGTGGGCGTCTCCCCCTCCTAGGCTGCAGCGCTGGCCAATCGCAGTGCACAGCTCACAGCCTGGGAGGTTTTTTTCTCCCAGGCTGTGAGCTGTGCGCTGCGATTGGCCAGCGCTACAGCCTAGGAGAAGGAGACGCCCACAGGACAAGGGCAGACACCGCCTACTATAACTTAGTGAGTAAAGATACCGGAGGGGATAACGGGAGAACGGAGTGGTGCCCAGGGATAATAGTAAGGGCAGTGAGATCCCCGGGCGTCGCTCTCCATGGCAGCATACTTAGTTCACAATGTTTTTCAAGGTGAAAGGTCCTCTTTAAGGCCTTTTCAAATCAGGTCATTAAAGTGTTAAATATAAGGCCCAAGACATAAAACTGGTTTCCCCTCATATGGTTTCCCCTCTACGACTAACAAAAAATATTTAACATCACATAAGAATGTAATTAAAACTGTATTGCTTTATTTATGCATTTTTAGAAAAAAAAAATTATATACAGAAGGTTAAACACTAATGTATATTTGTGTAAGGGGCTTACGGTAGTACAGTGAAGAGCCCTGGGAAAGCAGGGAATGAGTGTAGTCGGTTGTGGTGTGCCGAAACCGAGGATGAGGTAGGCCTGAGAAAGAAGAGGGCCTACCCAAGGAAAAGATATGGAAGAAATGAGTTGTAAATGAGTGGAGTGGTGGGAGGGTCAAAGCTCAGACCTCAATGATGCAGGAGCCAGGTAAGGGGAGTGCCCTAAATAGGCTGGAGGCGGACCTCAGCCCCTCCCACAAATCCAGGCAATCTGCCTTAATACTTGTGTAAGGGGCTTACGGTAGTACAGTGAAGAGCCCTGGGAAAGCAGGGAATGAGTGTAGTCGGTTGTGGTGTGCCAAAACCGAGGATGAGGTAGGCCTGAGAAAGAAGAGGGCAAAAATGGAAATAACCAGTTTATTGTAGCCAATTGATGTATCAATAGCTTAACCCGACATGTTTTGGAAAGCCACTCTTAAACTCTTGTGTTGGATTGGGGAATGTATTGCGCGTAAGCGGATGACTCCCAGCGCCCCAATCCCCTGATGCCATGAGTGAGGATGTTGGCACTGGAGGCCGTGGACGTGGCTCCAATGCGAAAGGAGTGCCCTGAGTAGTTGACTGCGTTGAGGCCTAGTTGTGTGAGGGATGACCCGACATGGGTCATGAAGGTGGTGGTGGTGAGTACCGAACCATGTAGTTGAAGTAGCGGTTGAGAGGGTAGAACTTGTGACGCTGATTGTGAGCATCCAGGACCCTGACTGGACACCATCTGTTGTGCGTGGGGTAATATGAAATGTTGACGGGTAAGTGCTGACTATTCTTGGAGTGAGGTAAGGACAGGATGTAGTGAACCATGTGTTTTGACAAGTGGGAGACAAGAAGACAAGGTGAGGTTCGGGTCGAGGAGGCTGTAGTGAATTTCCCGGAACTCAGGAATCCGTAGAAGGTCAAGTAAATGCTGTATTGATGATGGAGTTGGTATCTGTTTCCAGAGGCGTGGCGTCCAGTAAGTCGGATAATGCTTTGAAGATATGATTGATTATGGGTAGCCTCTGGGCTGGACGTGCGGGTTCCGTTTCCTGAATACCTCTGAGTATGGATTTGATCTGGTGCGAGGACATGAAGCTGATGTTATTGGGGTGTATGATTAGCATATGATGTTGAAATGCCAGTGAGATATGGTTTGATGGTGTTGTATGACATGAGTTTGAGGTGGCAAAAAGAAGCCAACCCCGGAAGAGACGTCATGACAAAAAGGGTGCGTGATGTTGTGTTCCAACAGGACCTGTTGAATAGTGTGAACGCTCTGTCGTATGTTCTATGTGTATCGTCTGATAGTGCTAAGCGGGACAAAGACTGGCTATGCCGCATGATGCCTTCTAATCCAGAATGAGCTGTTTGAAATGATGGAGTGATGGAGGCCGTGGGTAACGCTGATGGGAGAGCTTGATGAAATGCCTGAAATTTGACGCGAGACAGACTGTCAGCTGCCGTATTGCCCACCCCCGGGACATAGAAACAATGCAAGAAGAAAATATTGCAAGCTGCCAACCAAGGAAGTCTCCGCAGAAACCTCACGATTGTGAGAGATTTGGAACAATCCTGTTGATGAACTGGCAGGTCGTATGGTTGTCTGAATAGCACCGGACCGACATGTTGCCCATGAATGACCCCACGCTACGGCCGCCGCCACGATGGGGTAGATCTTGAAAAGCGCTGAGGCAGTGGAGAATCCTTCCAACCCCGGACCGCAGGAGGCCAGCTGCCCCACAGCCAATCGTTCCCAAAAATGGCCGCGAAGCCTGTGGTAGATGCCGCATCTGACCAGATAGAGGGGGAAGAGTCCGACGGCCGAGGGAGAAACAAGCTCCCGCCATTCCAGGTGGACAGAAATCTCCCCCACATGCCCAGACCTGCCTGCAGCGTGGGCATCCAGGGACAACCTGTGCGAGTCGTGTAGGTAAAGGGGAGAGGTGCAGGAGCCGTGATATAAATGAGCGACACTGAGGTGGATGCACATGGCAAAGATCAGGGAGCCCAGCAGGGACTGCAGTTCTTTGCGGTTGCCGGTGCTGAGTTGAAGGTAGTTGCCTATGTGGGCGAGAATGTCCTGGATCTTCCCGGATGGCAAACTGGCTGAATCCAACTGGGTACCCAGGAAAGGTGATGACCGTGTCTGGCCCTTCTGTCTTCTTGGTGGCGATGGGTACCCCCGGTTCCTCCTCCGGTATTATGTGCGTCGGGCTGACTTCTTGGTCCTCCAGGCTAACGGTCGACGTGATCACTGGCAATCCGGCCGGTGACGCTGCCGGTGGTGGCCCCGCCAAGGAGAGGGTCGCAGTGACCGATTCCAGCCTCTCCAACCTGGCGTTGACTTTAGACATGGATGACATTTAGGGAGGACAGCATGGTATGTATATCCCCTGTGCTGGACTGGCTAGGTCCTCCCCTGCCTCCCTGTTATCGATTGGCGTGCGCAGCAGCCGGAAAAGCTCTGCTTCCCTCGCCGTGGCGGGGAAGGGAACATGCCGTCACCTTGACTCCGTCGTTATGCGCGGGATTGCCCAGGATCTGATGGGTGCTGGACTGGCTAGACCGTCTCCCTGGGTAGCAGTGACGGATCTAGCAGGGGTGCCAGGTAGGGAGAAGTTCTCTTTCCCTTCCAGAGACATAGTAAAACAAAACAGTTGATTAGCTTGGGGAAACACAGGATCGTGCTGGCTAGCTAGGCCGGACGGCGAAAAAATTATACTTGCATGGTGACAGATGAGGCCCTGCTAATTGCCAAGCGGCTTGAGAGGCTCTACCTATGATTTGGCGCGAGGGGTTAATGAGGCCACTTGTGGTAGTGGCAGGAGCGTTGGCCTCTCGGTGACTGTAAGACAGGACTAGGGGAAGGGAGTGACAGGTGAGGCCCTCTCTATGCAACACGCGAGGCGGCTTACTAACGAGGTGGCGCGTTGGGCGGGTGCCTCTGTACGTTTGAGGCGGGGTGTCGGCCTCGCGGGACCACTAACTGCTGGCGAAGCCAAGAAGGGGGTAACCTAGTGGGATGATGGTGCCCCTAAAGCCAGCACGCTGACCCTAACGGGATTAATCGAAATGTAAGGAAGACTTTTGTTAATGAGCAGGTGAACGTACCTGGTGGTAAGAAAAATTCTCCGGATACATGGTAGTGCAAAATACAATATAGGTTGACCGCCTGAAAAAAGAAAGGGGGAGGGTAGACATAAAATAGTGTGATGAAATGTGCAAATGCATATGGTACATATACACGACCGGGAGGATCATGGCGGTTGTTCATGAAACGACAGCTTGCGCCTGGTGTGAAAAGAGACCAGTGCGTGCCGTGTGGCCATGCCCAGGCGGAAAGCGCGTGCCGGCAATTTAATGGAATATTTGGACCGTGTCCCTGCAATTTCCACCTATTTATTGATTATGATGAAACAATTATAATATAGATTTATTTTTTTTATTTTTTTTTTTTATTTTTTTTTTTCCGGATGACCAGACGATGACTCCTCCCCCCAGTGCTTCCATTATTAATTTTTTTATTTTTTTTTTAAGCTGATGACCTATCCAAAGGGTAGATCATTGTTAGCAAAAGGTGAAGAACCCTTTTGAGACAGTCTCTTTGCAGCTGAGTGTGTGTATGGGAAGTTATGCCCTTTCAGCCAGAAGAGCATTTATAAAATCATGCATTGATTTTGGACAAGAGCGCCTGGCTTATAATCTTCATGTTTATTCCAAAAGGTGTTTGATGGCGTTTTTTTTATTTTTATTTATTTTTCTTTTCTTTGTGTGGGCTGCTGGGGTGTTATATGACTGTAAGGGGCTTGCTGGAAGGCTCCCCTGCCGTCCGACGGCGCCCCCCCGCAACAGAAGCGGCGCGCACGGCCGCCGGGACACCGCGCACGCGCCGACGGAATCGCCGCGCATGCGCAGAACCCCGGCCGCGCATGCGCAGACCAGGCACCAGGACGCGGCCGGGCGCCATCGGCCGCGCGGCAGGAGGAGCGGTAACCAGGCAGGAGGTGGTGGGGAGGGGATGTCAGGGCAGCGGTAAGCCCAGTGAAGTTTGAAATGAATGGGGGGGGGGTGCAGGTTGCACCGCCGCTGCCCCTGTGACAGCGCACCTAAATGACCGGGGGGGGGGGGCCATGAACGTTGTTGGTGAAGTGAAAATGAATCATGTGGAACATGCTTGGAGGATTATGTGACTGTTTGTAAGGAGTGACATTTTGGAGCATAGGAAAAATGAAAGCCATTTATTTTTGAACCCATTCGTCCGGAGTCCCCCCACGGCCGCCGGGACACCGCGCATGCGCCGATGAAATCGCCGCGCATGCGCAGAACCCCGGCCGCGCATGCGCAGACCAGGCCCCAGGACGCGGCCGGGCGCCATCGGCCGCGCGGCAGGAGGAGTGGCAAACAGGCAGGAGGCGGTGGGGAGGGGATGTCCGCGCCGCGGCAAGCCCAGTGAAGTTTGAAATGAATGGGGGGTGTGCCGGGTGTACCGCAGCTGGCCCCTGTGCTGTGTACCTGGAAAACGAGGAGGGGAGGGTAGGGGAGGGGGGGGGGGGGGGCATGAATGTTGGATGTTTGAGGGGTGAAACCCAGAAATGGGGAATGGGGCTGGAACCATCAGGGGGCTGACCGGAGTGACGGTCCTGTGGGGAGACGCCAGAATAGGCATGAGCAATGAGCTGCCGGTGATTGCTGCGAGCAGCCGTGACATGGATGCAGTGTGTGTGAAAAGAACCATGGAAAAAGGGGGGATTTAATCCACAAACCATTGGTCGCATGCTGCCAGAGCTGTTGACCGGAATGGTGGTGCGGTTTGTGAATGAATATGCATGAAACAGGTGTGACAGAAATGAATGCTGGTGACTTGCATGAAAACCGTGACATTGGTGCGCATTGATGAAGTGAGATGAACCGGTACAGGGGCAACCGTGAGGCCCTGCTGTACTGTATGAAATAACTCATACGCATTTGTGCTCCTGCAGCCGTGCACATGAACATGAGGAGGGGGGGGGGGGGGGGGGGGGGGCATGAATGTGGATGATTGTGGGGTGATATGGACTGAAAAAGAAATGGGGAACGAGCCTGGACCCCAGGGGTGCTGACCGCAGTGTTGTGCCTGTGGGAAGATTGCTGAACGAGATATGACAAAATGAGATACTGGTGACTGTGAGAAAGCCGTGACATTAGCGCAGCGTCTATGAAATGAAATGAAACTGAAATGGGGGATTAGGCCAGAAACCATGCCGCATGCTGCAGAGGTGTTGACCGGAATGGTAGTCCGGTGTGGACAAATTGCGCATGAACAAGGCGTGACAGAAATGAATACTGGTGACTTGTATGAGAAAACCGTGACATTGGTGCAGCGTATGATGAAATGAAATGAACCGGTACAGGGGCAACCGTGAGGCCCCGGCTGTACCGTATGGATGACTCAGAAACCACTGCCTGCATGCCGCAGGGGTGTTGACCGGAGTGGTGATACGGTGTAGATAAATTTATGCATGAACGAGACATGACAGAAATGAAATGCTGGTGACCTGGGCGAGAAAGCTGTGACATTAGTGCAGCATTCGGTGAAATGAAATGAACAGAAATGGGGGATTGCCCAGGAAACGACTGCATGCTTGCCGCAGGGGTGCTGACTGGAATAATGGTACCATGTAGACAAATTGAGCATGAACAAGGCGTGACAGAAATGAAATACTGGTGACTTGTATGAGAAAACAGTGACATTGGTGCAGCGTTTGGTGAAATGAATTGAACCGGTACAGGGGGCAACCGTGAGGCCCCGGCTGTACCGTATGGATGACTCGCAGTTTAACGGGCAAACGTGACCCACAGTGAACCTGAGTAAAGCCGGAAAAATAGAACCGAAATGCTCCAAATCCAGAACCGATGGCAACGAAAAACTCCCAGGAATTCAGCGACTCGCAGGCAACTCTCCAGACACTCCACAAGCGACCTCCTCTCTCAAAAGCTCAGACCTCAATGATGCAGGAGCCAGGTAAGGGGAGTGCCCTAAATAGGCTGGAGGCGGACCTCAGCCCCTCCCACAAATCCAGGCAATCTGCCTTAATACATATTAATATGGCACGTAAGTTTACAAATTGTCGTGCTTGATTGCATGAATTCAAACTTCAAAATCAATGTTTTAAGTCTTCAAGGCCAAGATAGTCCTAGTTGACAAGGGTTCCCCAATAAATTGTTTAGCCGGCATATTGTTTTACATTTAAAAAAAAGGCTGGAGCACCCTAATCTTTACCAGCTGATGGCTGGTAGTCCTGGTGTACTTAAGCACTTTCCCCTGTGTGAAGGTGCCTGAACAATAGGTTTAGATCTTGTGAAAGTGTGCTGTATGCTATTGTCTCCCTGTGTACCGACCTTTGCCTATTTACTCATATTGACTAGTGTTGATTAAGCACCATAGTGCTCAGGTGCTCGGTACAAACACATCGGGATGCTCAGGTGCTCTACCGAGCACCCGAGCACAATAGAAGTCAATGGGCGAACCCAAGCATTAAACCAGGCACCCCTTGCTCTGAAGAGGGGAGGGTGCCTGGTTCATAGGAAAAGGTCAGAAATTGATGGAAACACCACCAAAATGGTTCAGGAAGAGCATGGGGAGGATGTCAGAAGGCATTTTGGACTCCCAGGTCGCTGTTGGGAACGATGTTGTCCGAGTAGTATGCCACTTTTACAGACTGACAATAATACGAACAAAACCGAAGATAAAATCAAAACATTCTTTCCTGTATATTTACTTGTATATAAAGTGCTGCCAAAAATTACAAGGAAGAGGCACTCTATACAATCTGTATATCACATAAAGGAGGGCCTCATTCACATTGTGGTACAATCGTTCAGGTAGTGGGACTCCTACACTCATAAAGCCTATGCACTAAGTAAAAGGGCTGCCAAAAATTACAAGTAACTGGCACTACAATACACCCTTTGTTACACATAAAGGAGGGCATCATACACAGCCTTGAAAAATTATGATTGATGGCCTGCTGGTGACCCTCCAAAACATTTGCAGCAAGGGACTGCTGATCTGACCATCTAAAACTATAGGGGCGAGGGCCTGCTGCTGCATTGGTGACTCTAGATAACCTCTGGGCAATTGCACGTCCCCGTGACGGCGACAATCCATTTGGATGTCTGCCCAATCAACTTTCGATGTTCTTTTTTGCGCCTACCATGGTGATCACGGGTAACGGGAATCAGGGTTCGATTCCGGAGAGGGCCATTTAAAAAATTATGAGAGAGTGCCTGCTGCTTAGCCGACCATTGAAGAAATTTACAGTGCTCAAAGCACTAAATACTCGCCTAAATACTTCAGCTAGGAATAATGGAATAGGACTCTGGTTCTATTTTGTTGGTTTTCGGATGCCCCCGGCCGTATTGCAACGCTAGAGGTGAAATTCTTGGATCGGCGCGAGACGAACCAAAGCAAAAGCATTTGCCAAGAATGTTTTCATTAATCAAAAATGAAAGTCGGAGGTTCGAAGACAATCAGATACCGTCGTAGTTCGACCATGAACGATGACGACTGGCGATCTGGCGGCGTAAGTCTTTGGGTTCCGGGGGGAGTATGGTTAAAAAGCTGAAACTTAAAGGAATTGACGGAAGGGCACCACCAGGAGCGGAGACTGCGGCTTAATTTGACTCAACACGGGAAACCTCACCCAGCCCGGACACAGAAAGGATTGACGGATTGATAGCTCTTTCTCGATTCTGTGGGTGGTAGTGCATGGACGTTCTTAGTTGGTGGAGCGATTTGTCTAGTTAATTTCGATAACGAACGAGACTCCTCCGTGATAACTAGTTAGGCGACCCCCGGCGGTAAGAATTGTGTTGACCAGACTCTTAGATCGTGAGACTGGACTCGTAGGTGAGGGCCTGCTGGTGATCTGACCCTGTAAAAGATTATATGCGAGGGCCTGCTGGTGAGCTGACCCTGTAAAACATTGTAGGTGAGGGCCTGCTGGTGAGCTGACCCTCCCAAAAATTATATACGAGGGCCTGCAGCTGAGCTGACCCTGTAGAACATTATATGCAAAGGGCAAGTATGCGAGGGCATTATATGCGATGAATAAGCATGTTGATATGATGGAAGAGGAGAAGGAGGATGAGAAAAGGAAGATTCAACCATATACCCTTGTTTGTGGTGGAAGGGGTGCATGGGAATACAGTGTATTCAGTACATTATAAACAACACATTTAAAGTGCATTCATGTTCATCAGCTTTCCTCTGGTGGAGTCGAGAAGTCATGGTCAATCCAGGCCTTGTTCATTTTTATAAGAGTCAACCTGTCAGCATTTTCAGTTGACAGGCGGAAACGCTTATCTGTTATAATGCCACCAGCAGCACTAAATACCTGCTCAGACAAAAGGCTGGTGGCAGGGCAGGCCACCACCTCCATGGCATAGAGTGCCAGTTCGTGCCATGTGTCCAGCTTGGACATTCAGTAGTTGTAAGGCACTGAGGGATCATTGAGGACGCTGACACGGTCTGCTATATACTCCTTCACCATCTTCCAAAATGTTTCCCTCCTTGTGACACTAGGCCACGCATCAGGGTAAGGGTGCTGGCGGGGTGTCATGAAACTGTCCCCAGCTTTGGAGAGTGTTGCCCTGCCTCTGTTGGAACTGCTGTGTTTTCCCCTTTTCTCCCCTCCTCGGTTGGCCAAGGAACTACGGACTCTGCCGCCAGCATTGTCAGATGGAAATTTTTGGATCAATTTTTCAACAAGGATTTTCTGGTATTGCACCGTTTTGCTCGTCCTCTCCACCAAAGGAATGAGAGATGAGAAGTTCTCTTTGTAGCGGGGGTCGAAAAGAAGGGTGAACAACCAGTAATCTGTGTTGTCTAAAATGCGTATAACGCGCCGGTCGCGGGAAAGGCAGCCTAACATGAAGTCAGCCATGTGTGCCGGGGTACCAACAGGCAAGACTTCGCTGTCGTCATCAGGAGGATCACTCTCAATCTCCTCATCCTCTTCTGCCCACCCACGTTGAACAGATGGAATTAAACTTCCATGGGTACTACCCTGTGTAGCGGAGGCAACCGTCTCCTGCTCCTCCTCCTCTTCATCGTCCAATTCATGCTGAGAAGACGAACTGAGGGTGGTCTGGCTATCACCCTGTGTAATGTCTTCCCCCATTTCCACCTCTTCCACATGCAAAGCGTCTTCCTTTATTTTGAGCAGCGAGCGTTTGAGTAGACACATAAGTGGGATGGTTACGCTGATAATAGCGTTATCGCCGCTCACCATCTGTGTTGATTCCTCAAAGTGTCTTAAAACCTCACAGAGGTCAGACATCCATGCCCACTCCTCCCTTGTGAATAGCGGAAGCTTACTGGGAAGGCGACGATCATGTTGCAGCTGGTATTCCACTACTGCCCTCTGCTGCTCACAAAGCCTGGCCAGCATGTGGAATGTGGAGTTTCAGTGCGTGCTCACGTTGCACAACCATCGGTGAGCAGGCAATTTTAAGCACTGCTGACCGGCTGAAGCTGTCGATGACTTGCGGAAATGTGCACACATGTGGTGCACACTTCACCAGTAGCTCATGCAAATTGGGGTAGGTTTTGAGAAATCTCTGAACCACAAGGTTGAACATGTGGGCTAGGCATGGGATGTGTGTGAGCTTGCCAAGCTCCAAAGCCGACACCAAGTTACGGCCATTATGAGACACAACCATGCCTGGTTCTAGGTTGAGTGGCAAAAGGCCCCAGTTCGATCTGGTCTCTTATCCCCTGCCCTTTATAGTCTGACCCCACCCTTTTGACTATGCGGTAGCTTCATTTGGGTTTGGCTGAGCCTGTGTGAGTAAGTCTCTGGTGTTCCTGCTCGTACTTCTCTACAGAAGTTAAGTGTGGCGTTTGTTTTTTGTTATATTCCCTGTTGTTTGAATCTGGGCTTGAGTCAGAGACGTCCATTCGTCCATCTGGGGAGGAATTGGTTGTCTCTGGTCCTACCCTTTTCCAGAACCTTATAGGAATATAAAGGTCTAGGTATCCTGCATATGAATATTCCTACCTTCAGGGTCTATTCATATTGATAGATAGTTAGGGCCCGGATTAGGGTCATCTAGGAGGTGACTTGTTTCTTCCCTAGTTTCCAGGCTCAGTTACTGTTCCCTTTCCCTACTGTGTTCAGTGTGGCCCCCCCCCCCCCCACACTGATTGTGACACTGTGTCTTATCATCATCAACCTCATTAAACAGTAATTGCCGTTCCCCACTGTCATCTTCTTGTGATTGTGGATGCTCAAGAGTTTGGGAATTAGGGCACAATATCTGTCCCTCTTCAAGCGTGCTTGGTGAGAGGGCCAAGTCAAGAAATGGCGCTGAAAAGAGCTCCTCGGAATATCCGAGTGTTGGATCATTTGTTTGTCCAGACTCTCCATCGTGGGAGGAAGGAGGATCAGGGTGAGGATTCGGTTGAGCAGACTCTTGGCTACTGAGACTGTTTTTCTTGTGCTCTGGCAGCAGGCACAGTTTCACCGCGCCAAGGGCCACGGCCTCTGCGTGCACCATCAGCATCACGGCCACTGCCCCGTCCCTTACTGCTCGCCTTATTCATATTAAATGTTATATATGATTGAAAGTCTGTAACAGGTACAGTAGTGTAGGATTTGGAAGTGTATGCGCAAACAAATTTTAAAAAGGTATTTGGGATCGTTTTGGTGTCCGCCTGGCCGTGCGGAGCAAAACGGATCCGTCCTGATTTACAATGCAAGTCAATGTGGACGGATCCGTTTGACGTTGACACAATATGGTGAAATTGCAAACGGATCCGTCCCCCATTGACTTTCAATGTAAAGTCAGGAGTTAATATACCATAGGATCAGAGTTTTCTCCAATCCGATGGTATATTTTAACTTGAAGCGTCCCCATCACCATGGGAACGCCTCTATGTTAGAATATACCATCGGATTTGAGTTACTTCGTGAAAACTCATAACCGACAGTATATTCTAACACAGAGGCGATCCCATGGTGATGGGGACGCTTCAAGTTAGAATATACTACGAACTGTGTACATGACTGCCCCCTGCTGCCTGGCAGCACCCGATCTCTTACAGGGGGCTGTGATCAGCACAAATAACCCATCAGGTGCCGCACCTGAAGGGGTTAATTGTGCATATCATAGCCCCCTGTAAGAGATCAGGGGCTGCCAGGCAGCAGGGGGCAGACCCCCCTCCCTCCCCAGTTTGAATATCATTGGTGGCCAGTGTGCGGGCCCCCCCCGGCCCCCCCTCCCTCTAATGTATTATCATTGGTGGCCAGTGTGCGGCCCCCCCCAGCCCCCCTCCCTCCCTCTATTGTATTATCATTGGTGGCCAGTGGGCGCCCCCCGGCCCCCCCTCCCTCCCTCTATTGTATTATCATTGGTGGCCAGTGTGCG
This sequence comes from Bufo bufo, assembly GCF_905171765.1. Lineage (NCBI taxonomy): Eukaryota > Metazoa > Chordata > Amphibia > Anura > Bufonidae > Bufo > Bufo bufo. Next base: position 190,710,333 of record NC_053391.1, on the reverse strand, counting down.
GCCCCCTCCCACCCTCTATTGTATTATCATTGGTGGCCAGTGTGCGCCCCCCCCGGCCCCCCCTCTATTGTATTAATATCATTGGTGGCCAGTGTGCGGCCTCCCCTCTCCCCCCCCGATCATTGGTGGCAGCGGAGAGTTCCGATCGGAGTCCCAGTTTAATCGCTGGACTGCAGTAGCGTCCTGGTTGCCATGGTTACCGATCAGAGCCCCAGCGATTAAACTGGGACTCCGATCGGAACTCTCCGCTGCCACCAATGATCGGGGGGGGAGGGGGAGGCCGCACACTGGCCACCAATGATATTAATACAATAGAGGGGGGGGCCAGGGGGGTGCGCACACTGGCCACCAATTATAATACAATAGAGGGAGGGAGGGGGGCCGCACACTGGCTACCAATGATAATGCAATAAAGGGAGGAAGGGGGGGCTGGGGGGGCCGCACTGGCCACCAATGATATTAATACAATAGAGGGAGGGGGGGCCGGGGGAGGCCGCACTGGCCACCAATGAAATTAAAACTGGGGAGGGAGGGGGGTTTTCCCCCTGCTGCCTGGCAGCCCCTGATCTCTTACGGGGGGCTATGATACGCACAATTAACCCCTTCAGGTGCGGCACCTGAAGGGTTAATTGTGCGGATCACAGCCCCCTGTAAGAGATCGGGTGCTGCCAGGCAGCAGGGGGCAGTCATGTACACAGTTTATAGTATATTCTAACTAGAAGCGTCCCCATCACTATGGGAACGCCTCTGTGTTAGAATATACTGTCGGATTTGAGTTTTCACAAAGTGAAAACTCAGCTCTGAAAAAGCTTTTATGCAGACGGATCTTCGGATCCGTCTGTATGAAAGTAGCCTACGGACACGGATCACGGACACAGATGCCAATCTTGTGTGCATCCGTGTTTTTTCACGGACCCATTGACTTGAATGGGTCCGTGAACCGTTGTCCGTCAAAAAAATAGGACAGGTCCTATTTTTTTGACGGACAGGATACACGGATCACGGAGGCGGATGACAAACGGTGCATTTTCCGAGTTTTCAACGGACCCATTGAAAGTCAATGGGTCCGCAGAAAATCACGGAAAACGGAACAACGGCCACGGGTGCACATAACGGTCGTGTGCATGAGGCCTTACACTGTATGTCACAGATAATTTTTTTAAACGCACACGTTACACTGGAGATGTTCCCCTGGTAATGTCACAGTCAGAAGCGGACATTGTCTACAGAAAAATTACACTGTATGTCACAGATATTTTTTGGATGCGCACACTTTACACTGGAGATGTAGCCCAGCTAATGTTACTGTCCACAGCGGACACTGTCTACAGAAAAAGTGCACTGTATGTCACAGATATTTTTTGGATGCGCCCACTTTACACTGGATATGTGGCGCAGCTAAGGTCACTGTCAGCAGCGGACACCGTCTATTGAAAAAGTACAATGTATGTCACAGATATTTTTTGGATGCGCACACTTTACACTGGAGATGTGGCGCAGGTAATGTCCTTGTCCGCAGCGGACACCGTCTATGGAAAAAGTTCACTAGATGTCAGATATTTTTTGGATGCGCAGACTTTACACTGGAGATGTGGCGCAGATAATGTCACTGTTTGCAGCGGCCTAACTATTGTATTCTATTTAGCGCAGGATGCGCTAAAAATAGATATTGCTTAGAAGGACTTTTGGGTCTATAAAGGGTCTATTGGGTCTATTTTGGGTCTATTTAACACAGTTTGCGCTAAAAATATAGATTGCTGCTGCCACACACAATAGTCCTTAAAAGGACTTTTGGGTCTCTGAAAAGTTTTGGTGGTAATAATATTCTTAAATCACTGTCTGTCCCTTCCTCAGCACAGCTCTCCCTGACTAAGAATGAGCCAAACATGCATCATTGGGTGCTATATAGCACCCGATGACGCGTTCCGGTCAGCCAATCACTGTAATGCCATCAGCCAACATGGCTACGTTATTACAATGAGGGCAGTACTTACCTGCACGTTTATTGGCTGCATAGCAGCCAAGAAATGTGCGGGGCGGAGACTCGAGCATTGCGCTCGAGCACTTGCGGTATTCGGCCGAATACCGCCATGTACTGAGCATCGAGATGCTCGAGCCGAACAGGTGTTCGGCCAAACATGCTCGATAATAACTAATATTGACCCTTTGCTGCCTGACCTGACCTGTGTCTGTTACCTGTATTGGTTCTACACTGCCTGTCCTGACCTCAGACTGATTCATTGGTTTCTGCATGAATGGATTTTGGGGCCCTGCCCTGTTTTTAGCATAATTCTATTCAATAAAATGATTTATTATTTTGTTTTAGCGTCTTAATAGGCAGTGATATTTAATTACAGTTAGACACATACCTTCTCATTCATTTCCGTGATTGTGATTCCCGTATTGCACATACTCTTCCTGACCTCTCGGTACCCTACACTGGTGTCTCTGACCCCTGTAGGTCAGCGGTTAACCAAAAAGAGACTACTCCAGGAGGTAGCGGCCTGGTGGCTCCCCTGCAGCGATGTGAGATCCCTGTATAGGGGTTAAAGAGTGAATACCGGGGGACTGCCAGGATAACGCAGTTAGGATTAGTCCAAAGCCAAATCTTTTGGTTAACACAGTGGTTCCACACCTTCTGCCATAACAGTTGTCAGAGTTCTGTTGGGAAAGTATCACAATAGTAGCAGTTTTTATTTCCAGTGCAATGATGTCACAATAGTGTTATGTTTTATATGCTGTGTTACAACAGCCTTTTTTGTCTTTTATATTTGACAGTGTACCATTGTGTTGCTGTCTAAATGGTACTTGTCTTTTTTCCGAAGCAGTTTTATATAGCAATAATGTCACAGTGTTTGACTTTTCCCTCTAGCTGATTTTTTGTGACGAGGCAACGGAAGTGTAAGAATATTTTTCCATGTATAAGTCTACAATGATAATGTCATAACAGTGTTTGTTTTTATTCCTAGCCAGAATTATTTTATGATGATGTCACAGTAGTATATCTTTTTTTCGAGCTGAATTTTGTGATAAAATTACATTAATATTTTTTCATTTTTTAGGCAGTGTTACATTGTACCCAACAGAGACATAGCTCAATTGCAAATATGTCTGTGTTGTGGATATGTATGGTGCATGTGTACTATTGACACTGATGATGGTGCCGATGTCATCTGCAAGCTTTGTTGACCACCAGACCACACCAACTTTGGAGCTTAGTTAGTGCGCTTACATCTACAAGTAAGCAGGTGTCCAGCATCCTGGACAGCCTATATATCCAATACCTTATGGAATTTAAGTCCAGTAACCATGATATCATTAGAACACTTGCTCATTTTATTAGAATGAAATTGAAATTGCATGAAAATCAAGAAGTATGCTTGTATTCAGTGCTTCTTTAGGGTCCATTCACACGTCCTTAGAATGGGTCCGGATCTGTTCTAAAACGTTACGGAACGAACCTGGACGCATTCATTCTCTATGGCACCGGAAGAGATGTGGACAGCACACAGTGTGCTGTCCGCAGCCGCATTTACGGAGCGCGGCCCCGATCTTCCGATCCGTGGCTCCCGAAAAAAATATGCGATTGCGAACAAGAATTGGCAGTTCTATGGGGGTGCCGGCCGGCAGTTCTACGGACGTGTGAATAAACCCTTAACATGATAAGGCCTCTTGCACACAAACGTTTTTTTTTTTCCGTTTACATTCCGTTTTTGTGTTCCGTATATGGACCGTATGCAGAACCATTCATTTCAATGGATCCGCCAAAAAAACGGAAGGTACTCTGTATGCCTTCCGTGTCCGTATTTCTGTTTTTCCGTTCTGTTCGAAGATAGAACATGTCCTACTATTGTCCACATAACGGACAAGGATAGTACTGTTCAATCAGGGGCCAGCTGTTCAGTTCCGCAAAAAATGGAATGCACACGGACGTCATTCGTATTTTTTGCGGATGCATTTTTTGCAGACCGCAAAATACTGAAAAAGCCATACGGTCGTGTGCAAGAGACCTAAGCTTTACTTTTTGAGAAGAGAATTGAGGTACATAGCTTTGCGTAGTTACAAAGTCACTTAAAGAGGTTGTTCCAACTTAGACATTGGTAGCATATCACTAGGATATGCCAGAATGTGACCCCGAAGTGAACAGAGAACAGCTGCGCACATGCGGCCACCCTTCATTAATTTTCATGGGACTACTGAAAATAGCCAAGCACTGGCATGGCTATATCCGGTAGTTCCATAGAAGTAAATGGATCAGTTGCCACTCAGCCATGGTGTGGCACTTGTCTAGATTTGGAACTCCCATAGAAATTAATGGAGAGCACCTCGCACATGTGCGGTGCATTCTCCTTTACTTTGTGGGCCTGTTCTGGAGAATGGTGAGGGTCTCAGAGGAAGGGCCTGCACCTATCTGACTTTGATGGCAATTCTAGTGAAATGGCATCAAAGTCTGAAATGACACAACCCCTTTAACCGCTTGCCATCACACTAACGCCGATAGGCGTCATTGCGGTGGCTCTCTCAGGTCTCGATGACGCCAATAGGCGTCATCGAGACCCGAGATTTCTTGTGAAGTCGCGCTCACAGAAGCACGCGTTCACAGGATCGCGAGGTAAACAAGTTGATCTACAGCCTGCCAGCAGCGATCATTCGCTGGCAGGCTGTAGATGCGATTTTTTTAACATCAGAAAGGTATATTAGACGCTGTTTTGTTAACAGCATCTGATTTACCTGCTACCTGGTCCTCTGGTGGTCCGTTTTGCTTGGATCGACCACCAGAGGACACAGGCAGCTCTGTAAGTAGCACCAAGCACCACACTACACTACACCCCCCCTGTCACTTATTAACCCCTTATTAACCCCCTGATCACCCCATATAGACTCCCTGATCACCCCCCTGTCATTGATCACCCCCCGGTAAGGCTCCATTCAGACGTCCGTATGTGTTTTGCGGATCCGCGGATCCGCAAAACACGGACATCGGCAATGTGCTTTCCGCATTTGGCGGATCTGCACATTGCCAGAACTATATAGAAAATGCCTTTTCTTGTCCGCAATTGCGGACAAAAATAGGACATGTTCTATATTTTTGCGGAACGGAAGTGCGGACCCGGAAGTGCAGATCCGCAATTCCGGATCCGAGCGGGACAAAGTCTGTCCCCATAGAAATGAATGGGTCCGCAATTCCGTTCCGCAAAATGCGGAACAGAATTGCGGACGTGTGAATGGGGCCTAAGGGTCCCTTATCACCGCCAGTTAGTTAGCTACTTGTTAGGTAGTTAGCGCCCAGTCCACTGCACCGCAGTCACTGATTAGTCGCTGATTAGCGTCATCGCTGTCGCTAATCAGCACTAGTACTATACAGTATCAGTACATTAGGGTCACCTTAGGCTCTACAAAAAACGCAGTGTTCCCCCGATCAGGCCTGATCTTGTACGCACACTTGCGTTAAGTCCGCCCCACCGCAGTGACAGAATTTTTTTTTTCTGATCACTGCAAAAACACTGTAAAATCGCTGCGGCGCTATAAAGATCACTTTTGAGATTTTTAGATCTTTATTAGCGATCGCAGCTTTTTTTTTTTTTGCACATTTTTGGGCAGAGATTTTTTCATCCACATTGATCGATGCGAATGAAGAAATCTGTGCCGTTCATTTTTTCTTCCAGCCCAGAGGCTGAACGAAAAAAAAAAATTTCATTACCCGTATGCTCAATATACAGTCTTGTGAAAAAATTAGGACACCCTTTGAAAGCATGTGGTTTTTTGTAACATTTTTAATAAATGGTTATTTCATCTCCGTTTCAACAATACAGAGAGATTAAAGTAATCCGACTAAACAAAGAAAACTGAAGAAAAGTCTTTTCAAGATCTTCTGTAAATGTCATTCTACAAAAATGCCTATTCTAACTGAGGAAAAAGATAGGACACCCTTGCCCCTAATAGTGAGTGTTACCTCCTTTGGCTGAAATAACTGCAGTGAGACGGTTCTTGTAGCCATCTACCAGTCTTCGACATCGGTCTGAGGAAATTTTACCCCACTCCTCAATGCAGAACTTTTTCAGCTGTGAGATGTTTGAGGGGTTTCTTGCACGTACAGCCCTTTTCAAGTCACCCCACAGCATCTCAATGGGATTCAAATCTGGACTTTGACTTGGCCATTCCAGGACTCTCCATTTCTTCTTTTTCAGCCAATCTTTGGTTGATTTACTAGTATGTTTTGGGTCATTGTCATGTTGCATGGTCCAGTTCCGCTTCAGCTTTAATTTTCTAACTGATGGTCTCACATGTTCTTCAAGCACCTTCTGATACACAGTAGAATTCATCGTGGATTCTATGATGGTGAGCTGACCAGGTCCTGCTGCAGCAAAGCAGCCCCAAACCATGACACTTCCACCTCCATGCTTCACAGTTGGTATGAGGTTCTTTTCTTGGAATGCTGTGTTTGGTTTACGCCAAACATGTCCTCTGCTGTTGTGTCCAAATAATTCAATTTTGGACTCATCTGTCCAAAGAACATTATTCCAGAAGTCCTGGTCTTTGTCAACTTTATCGCTGGCAAATGTCAGTCTGGCCTCGATGTTTCTCTTGGAAAGCAAAGGTTTCCTCCTTGCACACCTCCCATGCAAGTTAAACTTGTACAGTCTCTTTCTGATTGTAGAGGCATGTACTTCTACATCAACAGTAGCCAGAGCCTGCTGTAGTTCTCGAGATGACACTTTAGGGTTTTTGGATACCTCTTTTAGCATCTTGCGGTCTGCTCTTGGGGTGAACTTGCTGGGGCGACCAGTCCTGGGCATGTTGGCAGTTGTTTTGAAAGCCCTCCACTTGTAGACTATCTTCCGGACAGTGGAATGGCTGATTTCAAAATCTTTTGAGATCTTTTTAAATCCCTTCCCAGACTCATAGGCTGCTACAATCTTTTTTCTGAAGTCCTCTGACAGCTCTTTTGCTCTCACCATGGTGCTCACTCTCACTTCAACAGTCAGGAGCACACCAAACTAAATGTCTGAGGTTTAAATAGGGCAAGCCTCATTCAACATGCAGAGTAACGATCTACTAATTATGTGCACCTGGTGTGATATACCTGTGTGAGATCTGCGCCAATTTAAGAGGGAATACATGTGAGGGTGTCCTATCTTTTTCCTCAGTTAGAATAGGCATTTTTGTAGAATGACATTTACAGAAGATCTTGAAAAGACTTTTCTTCAGTTTTCTTTGTTTAGTTGGATTACTTTAATCTCTCTGTATTGTTGAAACAGAGATGAAATAACCATTTATTAAAAATGTTACAAAAAACCACATGCTTTCAAAGGGTGTCCTAATTTTTTCACATGACTGTAAGGCCTCATGCACACGACCGTGCCATTTTTTGCGGTCCGCAAACCGCGGATCCGCAAAAAAAACAAAAGGCGCCCGTGTTGACTTCCGCAATTTGCGGAACGGAACGGGCGCCAGCAATATAAATGCCTATTCTTGTCCGCAAAGCGCGGACAAGAATAGGACATGTTATATTTTTTTAGCGGGGCTGCGGAACGGAGGCACGGATACGGACAGCACACGGAGTGCTGTCCGCATCTTTTGCGGCCCCATTGAAATGAATGGGTCCGCATCCGAGCCGCCAAAACGGCGGCTCGGATGCGGACCCAAACAACGGTCGTGTGCATGAGGCCTAAGGAGAATAGCAGAAACTCCTAATGCTGGCCATACATGTAATGATTGCGGAGACCCTCAAATGCCAGGGCAGTACAAACATCCCACAAATGACCCCATTTTGGAAAGAAGACACCCCAAGGTATTCGCTGAGGGGCATATTGAGTCCATGAAAGATTTTGTGAGAATAAACAAAAAAAAACTATTTCCGCTAACTTGTGCCAAAAAAATAATCTTCTATGAACTCGCAATGCCCCTCACGGAATACCTTGGGGTGTCTTCTTATCAAAATGGGGTCACATGTGGGATATTTATACTGCCCTGGCATTTTAGGGGCCCTAAAGCGTGAGAGGAAGTCTGGAATCCAAATGCCTAAAAATGGCTTTCGGCACCTTTGCGCATCTTGGCTGCAAAAAAGTGTCACACATGTGGTATCGCCGTACTCAGGAGAAGTAGGGCAATGTGTTTTGGGGTGTATTTTTACATATGTCAATACTGTGTGTGAGAAATATCTCTGTAAATTGACAACTTTGTATAAAAAAATTGAAAAAGTTGTCATTTACAGAGATATTTCTCACACACAGTATGGGTATATGTAAAAATACACCCCAAAACACATTGCCCTACTTATTCTGAGTACGGCGATACCACATGTGTGACACTTTTTTGCAGCCTAGGTGCACAAAGGGGCCCAAATTCCAATGAGTACCTTTAGGATTTCACAGGGCATTTGTTATGCATTTACAGTCATGTGAAAAAATTAGGACACCCTTTGAAAGCATGTGGTTTTTTGTAACATTTTTAATAAATAAACTAAAATAATGGGCGAGCACACTACATTTGTATCATCCAGTGCATAAAATTTAATTAAATCCAATAAATGAACACGTGGTAGAGTTAAAATCAGTCACACAATAAAATAAAATACAATAAAATACTAAAAACAATAAGCTTGGATAAATACACTTGAATAAATACCGCAGATAGATGGGATGGTTTACACAATAGGTAAAGTCCAATTAATGGTATATGGAGCAAAGTGACATCAGAAAGTCCATTAGAATCGATATCTCTAATTCTCCTAGCCAGGAGATCTTAGTCACAAGTCTATTGTATAATCAGTACACCAGGGATGTGTGCTGGTGTTGTAGCTCCAATATGGAGAGAGTGTCCTCTTACAATCTCTGGCCGACTGCTTAGAATAAACTCCTATATAGAACCTTCGGTGTTGATATTTGTGCACCAATTGGCTGTATAATGTTACAAAGTCCCGTAGTCACTGTGGGTATAGCAACTAGTAAATACAGTGCTTCTTACCTCCCTCGTGGTGGACAGATTGTTTCCAGCGTGAGTCGGGCGACGCGGGATATTGCCGGCGTCTAGCTTCGTTCAGCTGCAGCTGACTTACCCGAAGTCTCACGAGATTTCTAAACGGGATTTCGTCCAGCACGACAGGGAGGACACAGTGAGTCTCCAATATGTTCTTAGTTATTGGAATCCTTCAATTTCATTTACAGCATGGCCATGCTAGTGGAGGTGCTTTGATTACAGGTATGCGATCCGGCCCATACGCGTTTCGGGAACTCCCCTTCCCTTCATCAGTGGTGTCACATCACCTGTGAGCCTCCACCTTTTATATCTTAGATAGCACCAAAATATGGATCACTGGATTGTTTCTTCTCAAATGCAAGACATGTGATTTTTTATATACATGCAGTTGATAGACATCTCTTTGGATACTTATGCGTTTTTCACATCATTTTATATATATTTTTTGTTTACACATAATAAATAGTATTAGTGGCATATGAAGATTATTCAATTTAAAACGCCAACTGTTAGTCACTAGATCTCTTCTTCTAAAGGTCTGCCAGCGTCTTATATATATATATGCGTTTTTTGTGCATGCGGTTTTGATGCGTTTTTTTGCAACACATGCGTTTTATGGCTCTATTTGTTCCTTCAATCAATATGAACAGAAGTGTGTGGACAAAATTTATACTAAAGACTGCATATCAAGTTTATGCGATATTAAAGTGAAAGTGCATTTTTGTTCAAAAATTAAGATATTCTATTAATAAATACTCTATTTATACATAGGCCTTTGTATTACATTCCAATTGTCTACACATAATAAATAGTATAAGTTGCATATAAAAATTATTCAATTTAAAATGCCAACTGTGGGTCACTGGATATCTTCTTCCAAAGAGGTCTACATTCGTTTTATATGTATATATGCGTTTTTTATGCATGCGGTTTTGATGCGTTTTTTTACAACACATGCGTTTTTTAGCTCTATTTGTTCCTTCAATCAATATGAACAGAAGTATCTGAACAAAATTTATACTAAAGACTGCATATCAAAATTATGCGATATTAAAGTAAAACTGCATTTATATTTCAAAATTAGAATGTTCTATTAATAAATACCCTATTTATACATAGGCCTTTGTGTTAAAAAGTTAAGATGGGACTTCATAATTATAAAAGTATATAAATATATAGAATGATATTGGCGAATAAACTAGTTCATATAAATTCATAAGGATCCGTGGTCGGAACATCCAACCATGAGGTAGCCTTCCAATATACTTATTTGTAGGCAGGGATCTATGTAGATGGTATATGGCTGGAGGCCCCCATCCGAGTCCACGACGCAGTGCCGAGGATCGGCCAAACTGCGGCGTGTGAGTCAGACTGGGGGCATCCAGCCTACAAGAACCCAAATAGTTCCAGTTCTGCATTTAGACCCGCTGGTATCATTGATCCAAACTCGTATATCCGTCTTGATTCTAGTTTTGACATCTGTTTAATATAATTTCCTCCTCGCCAGTGTCTATCCACCTTCTCCAGTGCCATGAAGATCAGTTGTGAAGGGTCTTTATTATGGACGTCCCTATAATGTTTAGACAGACAATGTTTATCGTAGCCCTTCCTTATATTGGCTACGTGTTCTGCCAATCTAGTTTTCATTGGACGTTTGGTTCTTCCTATATACTGTCTTTTACATGGACACTGGATCAGGTAGATGACACCGGCGGTATTGCATGTGAGGCATTCTTTTATTTCCCATTTGTACGTGTTTTGGGTGGAAGAAATAGTGGTTGTTTTCCTGGGGGTTGGGTTTAACTTACAGGCCATACATTTGCCACATTTGAAGAAACCGGTAAGTTTCATCCAGGTCCCCATAATTGTATTCTCTTTATTTATCAGTTTAACTGGTTTAATAGAAGGAGCTACCTTTAAGCCTAAATTCGGTCATTCAACATGCAGAGTAACGATCTACTAATTATGTGCACCTGGTGTGATATACCTGTGTGAGATCTGAGCCAATTTAAGAGGGAATACATGTGAGGGTGTCCTATCTTTTTCCTCAGTTAGAATAGGCATTTTTGTAGAATGACATTTACAGAAGATCTTGAAAAGACTTTTCTTCAGTTTTCTTTGTTTAGTTGGATTACTTTAATCTCTCTGTATTGTTGAAACAGAGATGAAATAACCATTTATTAAAAATGTTACAAAAAACCACATGCTTTCAAAGGGTGTCCTAATTTTTTCACATGACTGTAAGGCCTCATGCACACGACCGTGCCATTTTTTGCGGTCCGCAAACCGCGGATCCGCAAAAAAAACAAAAGGCGCCCGTGTTGACTTCCGCAATTTGCGGAACGGAACGGGCGCCAGCAATATAAATGCCTATTCTTGTCCGCAAAGCGCGGACAAGAATAGGACATGTTATATTTTTTTAGCGGGGCTGCGGAACGGAGGCACGGATACGGACAGCACACGGAGTGCTGTCCGCATCTTTTGCGGCCCCATTGAAATGAATGGGTCCGCATCCGAGCCGCCAAAACGGCGGCTCGGATGCGGACCCAAACAACGGTCGTGTGCATGAGGCCTAAGGAGAATAGCAGAAACTCCTAATGCTGGCCATACATGTAATGATTGCGGAGACCCTCAAATGCCAGGGCAGTACAAACATCCCACAAATGACCCCATTTTGGAAAGAAGACACCCCAAGGTATTCGCTGAGGGGCATATTGAGTCCATGAAAGATTTTGTGAGAATAAACAAAAAAAAACTATTTCCGCTAACTTGTGCCAAAAAAATAATCTTCTATGAACTCGCAATGCCCCTCACGGAATACCTTGGGGTGTCTTCTTATCAAAATGGGGTCACATGTGGGATATTCATACTGCCCTGGCATTTTAGGGGCCCTAAAGCGTGAGAGGAAGTCTGGAATCCAAATGCCTAAAAATGGCTTTCGGCACCTTTGCGCATCTTGGCTGCAAAAAAGTGTCACACATGTGGTATCGCCGTACTCAGGAGAAGTAGGGCAATGTGTTTTGGGGTGTATTTTTACATATGTCAATACTGTGTGTGAGAAATATCTCTGTAAATTGACAACTTTGTATAAAAAAATTGAAAAAGTTGTCATTTACAGAGATATTTCTCACACACAGTATGGGTATATGTAAAAATACACCCCAAAACACATTGCCCTACTTATTCTGAGTACGGCGATACCACATGTGTGACACTTTTTTGCAGCCTAGGTGCACAAAGGGGCCCAAATTCCAATGAGTACCTTTAGGATTTCACAGGGCATTTGTTATGCATTTACAGTCATGTGAAAAAATTAGGACACCCTTTGAAAGCATGTGGTTTTTTGTAACATTTTTAATAAATGGTTATTTCATCTCTGTTTCAACAATACAGAGAGATTAAAGTAATCCAACTAAACAAAGAAAACTGAAGAAAAGTCTTTTCAAGATCTTCTGTAAATGTCATTCTACAAAAATGCCTATTCTAACTGAGGAAAAAGATAGGACACCCTCACATGTATTCCCTCTTAAATTGGCTCAGATCTCACACAGGTATATCACACCAGGTGCACATAATTAGTAGATCGTTACTCTGCATGTTGAATGAGGCTTGCCCTATTTAAACCTCAGACATTTAGTTTGGTGTGCTCCTGACTGTTGAAGTGAGAGTGAGCACCATGGTGAGAGCAAAAGAGCTGTCAGAGGACTTCAGAAAAAAGATTGTAGCAGCCTATGAGTCTGGGAAGGGATTTAAAAAGATCTCAAAAGATTTTGAAATCAGCCATTCCACTGTCCGGAAGATAGTCTACAAGTGGAGGGCTTTCAAAACAACTGCCAACATGCCCAGGACTGGTCGCCCCAGCAAGTTCACCCCAAGAGCAGACCGCAAGATGCTAAAAGAGGTATCCAAAAACCCTAAAGTGTCATCTCGAGAACTACAGCAGGCTCTGGCTACTGTTGATGTAGAAGTACATGCCTCTACAATCAGAAAGAGACTGTACAAGTTTAACTTGCATGGGAGGTGTGCAAGGAGGAAACCTTTGCTTTCCAAGAGAAACATCGAGGCCAGACTGACATTTGCCAGCGATAAAGTTGACAAAGACCAGGACTTCTGGAATAATGTTCTTTGGACAGATGAGTCCAAAATTGAATTATTTGGACACAACAGCAGAGGACATGTTTGGCGTAAACCAAACACAGCATTCCAAGAAAAGAACCTCATACCAACTGTGAAGCATGGAGGTGGAAGTGTCATGGTTTGGGGCTGCTTTGCTGCAGCAGGACCTGGTCAGCTCACCATCATAGAATCCACGATGAATTCTACTGTGTATCAGAAGGTGCTTGAAGAACATGTGAGACCATCAGTTAGAAAATTAAAGCTGAAGCGGAACTGGACCATGCAACATGACAATGACCCAAAACATACTAGTAAATCAACCAAAGATTGGCTGAAAAAGAAGAAATGGAGAGTCCTGGAATGGCCAAGTCAAAGTCCAGATTTGAATCCCATTGAGATGCTGTGGGGTGACTTGAAAAGGGCTGTACGTGCAAGAAACCCCTCAAACATCTCACAGCTGAAAAAGTTCTGCATTGAGGAGTGGGGTAAAATTTCCTCAGACCGATGTCGAAGACTGGTAGATGGCTACAAGAACCGTCTCACTGCAGTTATTTCAGCCAAAGGAGGTAACACTCGCTATTAGGGGCAAGGGTGTCCTATCTTTTTCCTCAGTTAGAATAGGCATTTTTGTAGAATGACATTTACAGAAGATCTTGAAAAGACTTTTCTTCAGTTTTCTTTGTTTAGTCGGATTACTTTAATCTCTCTGTATTGTTGAAACGGAGATGAAATAACCATTTATTAAAAATGTTACAAAAAACCACATGCTTTCAAAGGGTGTCCTAATTTTTTCACAAGACTGTAGATTCCAAACTACTTCTCACGCTTTAGGTCCCCTAAAATGCCTGGGCAGTATAAATACCCCACAAGTGACCCCATTTTGGAAAGAAGACACCCCAAGGTATTTCCGTAAAGAAAGTAAAGAAAAACGAGTGGCCATCATTACTTTAAGAAATGAAGGTCAGTCAGTCAGCCGAAAAATTGGGAAAACTTTGAAAGTAAGGGCTATTTGACCATGAAGGAGAGTGATGGGGTGCTGCACCAGATGACCTGGCCTCCACAGTCACCGGACCTGAACCCAATCGAAATGGTTTGGGGTGAGCTGGACCGCAGAGTGAAGGCAAAAGGGCCAACAAGTGCTAAGCATCTCTGGGAACTCCTTCAAGACTGTTGGAAGACCATTTCAGGGGACTACCTCTTGAAGCTCATCAAGAGAATGCCAAGAGTGTGCAAAGCAGTAATCAAAGCAAAAGGCGGCTACTTTGAAGTACCTAGAATATGACATATTTTCAGTTGTTTCGCACTTGTTTGTTATGTATAAAATTCCACATGTGTTAATTCATAGTTTTGATGCCTTCATAGTCATGAAAATAAAGAAAACTCTTTGAATGAGAAGGTGTGTACAAACTTTTGGTCTGTACTGTATGTATATACCTAATTCTGTCTTTGCTTTGTCAGTATTTTTTTTAGTAGATTGACTTCACTTACTGAACTTTAGGGAATGCTTCTCTAGATTGATGATACAATTGTTTTTCCTCCACATATACATGGATTCCTTTACTATTCAGTTGCTGGAATGAACACGCATTAGTGAAGCAGCTGAGTGAACTTGGAGTTAAGGGCCTTTTACACGGGCCACCAATTGAGCAGATAATTGCTAACCAGTGTTACTAGTATAATAGAATAATTATAACTTATTTCTTTCTTTGTAAAGATTTTTTAACCTTTTGTAAAACAGAAGCCCAAATGTATCATTGCATGCAAGCTGGTATAAAGCTCTGTTTTAGCTGTTGATAGTACTGGGGAAATCATGCATTACATGGCACCTAATCAAAAATCAATAGACATCTGTGTTTGTATCAATCATCAGGACATAACTGAAGCAGGGTAGCATCTAAAACCCTCCATGAACCACTGACATCAACCGGGTAAACTGTGGCTAGCTGTACATGGGAAAGGGCTGCTGCAGGGAAAAGGAAATGTAATACATGAACAAGCTATGTCCAGGAGACCAAGATCCACTCTTTATCAACAATATAATTTTGGCTAATAGAGGAGATCCCGCGCAGGGGGACCTCCTATTTTACATCTCGGTACATCGCAATACTGTATGAAAAAGCGTTATCATACTAAAGAAGCCTTTTAGGTTTCTCGTTAAATTCCAATATTGACTAGTTAACTTTTTACATCTATACAGGTACACGTAGATGCCTGTCCAAACTATTTTTTTTCTTTCAGATAAAGTACTATAATTATATATGGGATCCTGTATAGATTTATCAAATTAGGTTTTACTGCTTAAGTCCTAAGAAGGGTCCATGGTCAGAAGATAACACAAGTAACTGGACACACCATCCAAGATTCTTCAATAATCATCACTACTCAAGCAATTACACCTGTTTTTACAAGTAAATTACTCTGTGACTGCAACTGTACCAATAAGTAATGTAACTATTATATCATAGTAACATAGTATATAAGGCCGAAAAAAGACATTTGTCCATCCAATTCGGCTTGTTATCCTGCAAGTTGATCCAGAGGAAGGAAAAAAAAAACTGTGAGGTAGAAGCCAATTTTCCCCACTTATGGGGAAAAAATTCCTTCCCGACTCCAATCAGGCAATCAGAATAACTCCTTGGATCAATGACCCATCTCTAGTAGCTATAGCCTGTAATATTATTATACTCCAGAAATACATCCAGGCCCCTCTTGAATTCTTTTAGTGATCTCACCATCACCACCTCCTCAGGCAGAGAGTAGCATAGTTTCACTGCTCTTACAGTAAAGAATCCTCTTCTATGTTTGTGTACAGACCTTCTTTCCTCCAGAAGCAGAGGATGTTCCCTTGTCACAGTCCTGGGGATAAATAGATGATGAGAGAGATCTCTGTACTGACCCCTGATATATTTATACATACCGTAGTAATTAGATCTCCCCTCAGTCGTCTTTTTTCTAAAGTGAATAACCCTAATGTTGATAATCTTTTAGGGTACTGTAGTCCCCCCATTCCAGTTATTACTTTAGTTGCCCTCCTCTGTGCCCTCTCCAGCTTTGCTATGTCTGCCTTGTTCACAGGAGCCCAGAACTGTACACAGTCCTCCATGTGTGGTCTGACTAGTGATTTGTAAAGTGCTAAGACTATGCCCCTTTTGATGCAATCCATTATCTTATTGGCCTTGGCAGCAGCTGCCTGACACTGTTTTTTACAGCTTAGTTTGCTGTTCACTAAAATTCCTAGGTCCTTTTCCATGTCAGTGTTAAGGACTGTTTTACCATTTAGTATGTACGGGTGACTTGCATTATTCCTTCCCATGTGCATAACCTTACATTTGTCAGTGTTAAACCTCATTTGCCACTTATCTGCCCAAGCCTCCAATCTATCCGGATCCATCTGTAGCAGTATACTGTCCTCTTCCGTGTCAATTACTTTATACAGTTTAGTGTCATCTGCAGAAATTGATATTTTACTGTGCAAGCCTTCTACAAAGATCATTAATAAGTATATTGAAGAGAATAGGCCCCAATACTGACCCCTGAGGTACCCCACTAGTGAAAGTCAGTGACCCAATCTGAGTGTGTACCGTTAATAACCACCCTCTGTTTTCTATCACTGAGGCAGTTACTTACCCACATACAGACATTTTCTCCCAGTCCAAGCATTCTCATTTTATATACTAACCTTTTATGCGGTACAGTGTCAAATGCTTTGGAAAAGTCCAGATATACTACATCCATTGATTCTCCGCTGTCAAGTCTAGAACTTACCTTCTCATAGAAACTGATTCAATTAGTTAGACATGACCAATCCCTCATAAAGCCATGCTGATATGGTGTTATTTGCTTATTTTCATCTAGGTACTGTCACGGATGGTGTTGCAGAAAGCTGGAACTTATAAATAAACCTCCAACTGGCTTGATCCCAAACTAAGGAGCATATGGGTGAGCCCTATAAAACCCCTAGAGCTCTCCCTGACTGCTATGCCCATGCAAAGATCTTTATGGTAGACGATTGCATGCCCACGTACATTATCCTATGTGACACCTGAAAACCCTATAATAGTGAGGGGACACGACCACCGGCTCCCTGCACTTAATACGGACGGAGTCAGGGTCAACTAGAATCAAGCCAGCAAGGATACACAAATAAAGCAAAAAGACTTATCTTGAGGAATCAGCAGCAGCAGCCCCAGCAGTGAACACAATCCAGGAAGTAGTATAAACCGCAAAGTGAGGCAGTATGGGAGGGAATATAAAGGGAGGCAATTAGTGTAAATAGGTGACAGCTGGGAGAAGGAAAGGAGATGACAAAGTTAAACCAAAACAAAGAACATCATGCAAGAGGTACAGAAGAACGTCTGCCAGACCTTCTCAGAGAGCTGGCGGTGACAGGTACTCCAAGATAGCATCTCTTAGAAAACCTTCAAACTGTTTACCCATGACAGATGTTAAACTTACCAGCCTATAGTTTCCGGGCTCTGTTTTTGGACCCTTTTTGTATGTTGGCACTACATTTGCTATGCGCCAATCCAGTGGAACACTCCCTGTCGGTATAGAGTCCTTAAATATCAGAAATGAGGGTCTGGCTATGATATTACTTAATTCTCTTAGGATACGGGGGTGTATGCCATATGCTCCTGGCGATTTCTCTATTTTAATCTTTTTAAGACGCCGCTGTACTTCCTGGGTCAGACAGGGTACTTTTAATGGGGAATTAACTTTTACATTCTGCATTTCATCTGACGGTTTATTTTCTTTAGTGAATACCGTGGAGTAAAAAATATTTCATAGCTTTGCTTTCTCCTCATCGCTCTCCGCAACAACCCCCTCATTACTCTGTAGAGAGCCGACACCTTAAGATTTATACTTTTTACCATTTATATAATTGAAGAACATTTTAAGGTTAGTTTTGCTCTCTTTGGCAATTAATCTCTCGGTCTCTAGTTTGGCTGCTTTTATTTGTTTTTTACATATCTAGTTTTTCAGTGTTTCCTTGCTATCCTCCTGTTTTAGTGATTAAAATGCTTTATTTTTGTCATTTATTGCTTTCTTTACAGGTCTATTTATCCACATAGTTTTTCTTGTTTCTTATCCTTTTATTCCCATAAGGTATGTACCTCTCACAATTCGATTTTAGGATTCTTTTAAAAATATCCCATTTTGTGGCTGTATTTTTATTTTTGAGGACGTTGTCCCAGTTAGCTAGGCCTATGGCCTCTCTTAGTTGTCTAAATTTAGCTTTTTTGAAGTTTGATATTTTTGTTCCTCCCTGAAGAAACACTCTTTTGAATGATAATTGGAAGGTTATTACTTTATGGTCACTATTTCCCAGGTGTCCCCCGACCTGCACATCTATTGTTCTGTCAGGTCTATTGGTTAATACTAAGTCCATTATGGCCGTCCCTCTAGTCGGGTCCTGAACCAGTTAGGAAAGGTAATTTGTCTTTGGTTATTGATAAGAACCTGTTTCCTTTATGAGATATACAAGTTTCAGTTTTCCAGTCTATTTCTGGGTAGTTGTAGTCCCCCATAATAACCACCTAATTATGATCTGCAGCCTCATCTATCTCGTTTAATAGCAGATTTTCTGTGGACTCTGGTATATCAGGTGGTTTATAATAAACTCCTATTAGTAATTTATTATTGTTTTTGCCTCCATGTATTTCTACCCACAGCGACTCCACATGTTCATGTCCCTCACTTATATCTTCTTGGACTGCGGGCTTTAGACAGGACTTTACATAAAGGCAGACCCCCCCCCCTCTCTGGTTTTGGTTATCTTTTTTAAACAGACTGTAACCCTGTACATTAACCGCCCAGTCATAGCTATCATCCAGCCATGTCTCAGTTTTTCCCACTATGTCATAGTCCTCCTCACACATCACTAATTCCAGTTCCCCAGGATTCTGACATTAGTATACATACATTTAAGAGGTTTATGTATATTTTGTACCCTACACTTTTCCTTCTGAGCTGTCCTAGTCCCTCCTTCCATTTCTCCCCAGTCCCATAACATCTTCTCCAGCCTCTCCCAGTAATCTGTCAACCCAATCTGCGATGTGTCAAACTTGAGCACCAGGAAGACAACACACCGGTCTTTGTGACAGATTGCCCTATCTGTACCCCTAATAATTGAGTCTCCCACTGCTAACACCTGTCTGGCCTGCCCTGCTCTCCTGGTCCCCTGCTTACTGGAGCTGACATTCCCCTGTCCAGCAGAGGAAGTGTCTGGCTGCAGCAGTTCTCTCCCTGAAAGGACATCCCCCTCATCTGGCAACCGTGCAAACTTGTTGGGGTGTGTCAGCTCTTCCATCTACCCTTCTTTCTAACTGTTTCCCAGCTAGCTACCTCACTTTCCTGAGCCTCCTCGCTACCACCCTCCCCCACATCTACCCCATAGAGTGCTTGCTCAGTGAGCAGCAAACTCTTTTCCAAATTGTCAACGCTTCTCAGTGTTTAAATTCGCCCGTTTAGATACTCGATGTGCGATTCCAAATGGGCAATTTGCTCACATTTTGAACAAAGATATGCACCCTCAAACGGCTGTTCCAGGACTTCATACATTAGACAAGATGTGCACTGGACTGCTCTGTCAATAATGGAAAACATACTAAGTGGGGATTAAACAAGAAAAGAGAAAAATACAATATAGTGCAGTCATAAGAATCTAATTTACTGTAGTCCCCTTATAAAGTCCCTGAACCTCAAGTCACATAATCTAAAGTCACACACTTAATACAAACACACACTTGAACTGAAACACGCGAACGCTCACAAACTCGCGTTATTTGCCTGCTTGTATAAATGCAGCTCTCAAACCAGCCTTTTTTTCCCTCTGGATTCAATGGACTGAGCTGCCCTCAAGACTGGCTATTTAACTTCTCCTAATTAGACAGCCTCACCCTAATTACTAACCTGGTCAACACCCTGGAGAAGGAAGAGAAAAAAGATGTAATCACAGTATACTCTCAGCTGCTATGAAATAAACCTGGCAGCAAAAGCAAGTCACAGTGTACAATAAAGTCAGGCACAGCCACTCAGCAATGCACACAAATAATTTAGCTCTCAAAGATACTCCCTCACGTAATCTAAAGTCACACACTTAATACAAACATACATTTGAACTCAAACACGTGGAGGCTCACAAACTTGCGTTATTTGCCTGCTTGTATAAATGCAGTTCTCAAACCAGCCTGCTTTTTTTCCTCTGGATTCCATTATTGGGCATTATGGAACTGACTGTGAATATAGATTTTTAATGGAGAAATAGAGATTTTGGAACCATGTAAAATCCTCAGTGTCACAAAACTACAATAACAACATGAACATGAAAAAAAATTAAGGATGGAAAAAATATTGAGTAATAGTTATTTTATACAAATTGGGTTGAATAGCTGAAAGCTAAGCTACGGTGCGTTGCTTCATTATACCCTATTGCATTAATGGATGTAGTTATTTTTAAACAGCCATTAGATTATTTATAGGAAAAAGCTATAGAGGCCCTGTCATTATAGAGGCTAAAATGCATTTAATCATACTGCTGAGTGAAGTTTCCACAATTATTAGTGACCTTGAATTATGAACTCTGCCTCAATCTGTACTACAAAGGAAACACCTTCTAAGCTCCTGGCTCATTCCACCTGTTTCTGGACATCCTGTCATTAAGACCAATAAGAAAAGCCTACTAGTTCTATTTAAGTGGACTCTATAACAGTCCTAGCCTCTCAACTTTATAGGCAGCAGTGATAATTTGTGTGGTTCAGCAGCATCTGTCAGCTCATTTAATAAGAACGTCCTTCACTAAACATAAATGTAATCCTTAGAAATAGCCACATAGTGTCACTTTTCTTAGCAGCTGTTCCAGATTGTTCTTTCAGAAAAGACATTTTATCTTAACAAAAACTATGTGTAAGTAGCCGCAATAACATAGCAGCATGCTCTGTGGTGTTTGTTCATCAGGGTATGTTACATACGCCGATTTGTGCACAAATTATGTTTACATGTATTGTTAAAGGGGTTTTCCGCTTTTTTATATTGATGACCTATCCTCAGGATAGGTCCTCAATATCAGATTGGCGGGGTTCCAACTCCCGGTGCCCCACCGATCAGCTGTTTGAAGAGAAAGCAGGGCTCGTACAAGCACTGCCTTCTCTTCTCTGTTTATCTGCTCATCGTCACAACTGCAACTGTGAGTAGTGTAATTACAACTATGGCTGTTCCCATTCACTTCTATGGGATGGCTCCGTCCTATTCACTTGATCAGAAAGAAGCTGTCCCATTGAAGTGAATGGGGATGCCATAGTTGTAATTACCGTACACTGCTCGTGGTTGCAGTTGAGACAGCGAGCAGGTAAACATAGAAGAGAAGGCAGCGCTCATACGATCGCTGCTTTCTCTTCAAAAAGCTGATTGGCGGAGGTGCCAGGACATGGACCCTGCCAATCTGATATTGATAACTAGGCTTGAGCGAATCAAGCTTTGGATCATAGATCCAAAGTCTATCCGTTCAAACACTTTGTTTTAATGCTGTACAAAGCCCTGTCTCCGTACAATATTAAAATGTATTGCCTCCGTGGAGGCAAAATTAGTTTTTTTCCCGAAGTCGTGTGAGACTTCAATGTATTAATTTGGTATTCATTTCTACATCTTTAAAAACATTTCAACTTCAGAATCCGAAGTCTGGTTTGGTACATGCTGGTACCTCGGTACCAAACTCGACTTTGGATTGCTAATTTGAAATATTTTTAAAGATGCAGAGATGAATATCAAATTCATTCACTGAAGTCTCACACAACTTCGGGTGAAATGAATTTTGCCTCCACAGAGACAATACATTTTAATGCTGTACAGAGACAGGTCTCCGTACAGCATTAAAATAAAGTGTTAGAAGGAATCAACTTTGGATCTATGATCCGAAGCTCGATTCGCTCAACACTATTGCTGACCTATCCTGAGGATAGGGTATCAATAGAAAAAAGCAGACAACCCGCAGTCAGATACATTTTATATAGTTAAAAGGGTTGACTCCCTTCAGCAACTGGCACTTATCATGTAGACAAAGTTAATACAAGGCCAGTGTCGGACTGGGGTTCCCAGTAGAACTGATTCAGGGGTCCTACACTATAGTTGTATGCAGATATTGCAAATCATTTTTTCAGCCTTTAGAAAGCAGTTTTTTTAGATTTTTTTTATCATAACATTTTAAGATCCATCTTTTTATTTTATTTTCCCATTGACATATCTGTGCTAGACTAGAGCTTACTTTTTCAGCAGTACATATCTTTTATTGATTAACCTTTATTCATTTTATTTGGGGGGGGTGAAAAACTGTAAATCTAAAATAGTTTTTCATCTTTTTAATTATAATTACTGTGCAGTATAAATAAGTATATAACTCGTGGCAATAACAAATATGTCTAGTTTATTTCATGTGCAACAATGATTCTTTAAATTTTTTTCGTTTTTTTAGTGTTATGGGGAAAAGCAGTAAATCTACTATTATTTATACTTTTTTTTAAAAATATGTGTTACCTGGAGATGCCATGGTCGCTATTGTCTGCAGCAGGGATGCTAAAGCTGTGGCCCTTCAGCTGCTGCAAAACTACAACTTCCAACATGCCCTGATACCTGTAGGCTGCCCAGGCATGCTGGGAGTTGTAGTTTTGCAACAGCTAGAGGACCACAGGTTGAGCATCCTTGGTTCTTGGCATCTGAGGGGTTAAACATCCAGAATGACATAACTCACAACCGTCCTGGATCTGACAGGACAGTCCTGGAATTGTTGAGGTATATCCAGCTCTCAACTGTCTCTGCGTCCTTAGGTATGCTCCCTGCTTCACCATTCCGCTCAACTCCCAGCGCTTTCCAGCAGGCACTTCTGCTGGGCTGTGTAGGAGGAGTGGTGCAGGCCAGGAATGTATGTGTGACCACATTGTGCCTGCTGGGGAGCACAGGAGGTGCTTCAATCATCAGGGAATGCTAAAGTGAGTATGTAGTGGGGGGGGGTTTTAACAGTAAAGGGGGGCACTGCTGAGAGGAATAACTATTGTGAAGGTGCACAATGTCAAAATAACTACTTTGTGGGGGTAAAAGGGGGAATAATTACCATATTGGGGCACCAAGTGGACTGGGCTGTATAGGCCATGTATAGTGTATAGTTGGCAGATTTAGAGGCTTGGCTTAGTGTTAAAAAAATTGCCGTGGAGTGCTACTCTGATTTTCAAAAGTTTGGGAGGTATGGAACCATAGTATTCTTTGATCAATGATCCCATAAGGCTGATATTCCATGTAGTGGCCGCTGCACAGCAAATTTAGAGCCAAGTTGTGATTGTCGTGTGGCCACAAACCTATGGTCTGCAAATTCATTTGGGTTATCTACTTGCTTACAGAGGTTTTTGGTCACAGAGCATCTGCATCTTGGCTTGGCTGCACAGTGGCACTATGGGGGACACCACTTAGGTTATCTGATTCAGATGACCCCTTTTCAATATTCTGTTTTACAGAAATCAAGCATACATTTCTGGTCTGAAGGAAAATATTAATTACCTGTTGGGTGTCATAGTGCTGAATGAAAAACTGGCACTGACTGGCACTTGTTTCTCTAGAACAGATGATGGTGGGAGGTCCTGGTCACCTTTATGCCACGTTTCGCACAATAAATGGTGTAAAGTAGTCACAGAGGTATAGCATTGCAGAGGTGGCCTTCAAAAATGGAACCTGGTTCCTGCAGTGTTCCAAAGATCTTTCTGCCACATATAAAGTCACTGCTATAATAAATGACCCTTGGTTGTTGGGGGCATGGGTGCATTGGTGCTCATGGATTTCAAGTTACATCTCCCACTAGACAGCCCTCTCAATGGGGCTGTCATATTGTCAAGTCAATAAAAGATGCCCCTGGGCTCCAATGACAAACTTGTCACATGTACCCTCCAAATCTCAGGCTAGATAACAGATAGAGCTCTGATATGTGATTTTGTTTTGAACTAAAGAGATAGAGCAGGCTGAAGTAGGTGCAGCATATAGTAACATAGTAACATAGTTTATAAGGCCAAAAAAAGGCATCTGTCCATCCAGTTCGGGCCTGTTATCCTGCAAGTTGATCCAGAGGAAGGCAAAAAAAAAACTTGTGAGGTAGAAGCCAATTTTCCTCAATTAAGGGGAAAAAAATTCCTTCCCGACTCCAATCAGGCAATCAGAATAACTCCTTGGATTAATAACCCATCTCTAGTAACTATAACCCGTAAATAGAGTTGAGCGAACACCTGGATGTTCGTGTTCGAGAAGTTCGGCCGAACTTCCCGGAAATGTTCGGGTTCGGGATCCGAACCCGACCTGAACTTCGTCCCGAACCCGAACCCCATTGAAGTCAATGGGGACCCGAACTTTTGGGCACTAAAAAGGCTGTAAAACAGCCCAGGAAAGAGCTAGAGGGCTGCAAAAGGCAGCAACATGTAGGTAAATCCCCTGCAAACAAATGTGGATAGGGAAATGAATTAAAATAAAAATAAAAAAAATAAAAATTAACCAATATCAATTGGACAGAGGTCCCATAGCAGAGAATCTGGCTTCACGTCTGCAGAGAATCAGTCTCTTCATGCCATAGCAAAGAATCTAGCTTCATGTCAGCAGAGAATCAGTCTCTTCATGCCATAGCAGAGAATCTGGCTTCATGTCAGCGCAGAATCAGTCTTCATGTCATAGCAGAGAATCAGGCTTCACGTCACCCACCACTGGAACAGGCCACTGTCACATATTTAGGCCCCAGCACCCAGACAGAGGAGAGAGGTCCCGTAACAGAGAATCTGGCCTTATGTCAGCGCAGAATCAGTCTTCATGTCATAGCAGAGAATCAGGCTTCACGTCACCCACCACTGGAACAGGCCACTGTCACATATTTAGGCCCAGGCAGAGGAGAGAGGTCCCGTAACAGAGAATATGGCCTTATGTCAGCACAGAATCTGTCTTCATGTCATAGCAGAGAATCAGGATTCACGTCACCCACCACTGGAACAGGCCACTGTCACATATTTAGGCCCCGGCACCCAGACAGAGGAGAGAGGTCCCGTAACAGAGAATCTGGCCTTATGTCAGCGCAGAATCAGTCTTCATGTCATAGCAGAGAATCAGGCTTCACGTCACCCACCACTGGAACAGGCCACTGTCACATATTTAGGCCCAGGCACCCAGGCAGAGGAGAGAGGTCCCGTAACAGAGAATCTAGGCCTTATGTCAGCGCAGAATCAGTCTTCATGTCATAGCAGAGAATCAGGCTTCACGTCACCCACCACTGGAACAGGCCAGTGTCACATATTTAGGCCCAGGCAGAGGAGAGAGGTCCCGTAACAGAGAATCTGGCCTTATGTCAGCACAGAATCTGTCTTCATGTCATAGCAGAGAATCAGGCTTCACGTCACCCACCACTGGAACAGGCCACTGTCACATATTTAGGCCCCGGCACCCAGACAGAGGAGAGAGGTCCCGTAACAGAGAATCTGGCCTTATGTCAGCACAGAATCTGTCTTCATGTCATAGCAGAGAATCAGGCTTCACCTCACCCACCACTGGAACAGGCCACTGTCATATATTTAGGCCCCGGCACCCAGACAGAGGAGAGAGGTCCCGTAAAAGAG
Organism: Bufo bufo; assembly: GCF_905171765.1. Lineage (NCBI taxonomy): Eukaryota > Metazoa > Chordata > Amphibia > Anura > Bufonidae > Bufo > Bufo bufo. The sequence goes on along the minus strand of NC_053391.1, from coordinate 190,684,612 downwards.
AATCTGGCCTTATGTCAGCGCAGAATCAGTCTTCATGTCATAGCAGAGAATCAGGCTTCACGTCACCCACCACTGGAACAGGCCACTGTCACATATTTAGGCCCAGGCACCCAGGCAGAGGAGAGAGGTCCCGTAACAGAGAATCTGGCCTTATGTCAGCGCAGAATCAGTCTTCATGTCATAGCAGAGAATCAGGCTTCACGTCACCCACCACTGGAACAGGCCACTGTCACATATTTAGGCCCAGGCACCCAGGCAGAGGAGAGAGGTCCCGTAACAGAGAATCTGGCCTTATGTCAGCACAGAATCAGTCTTCATGTCATAGCAGAGAATCAGGCTTCACGTCACCCACCACTGGAACAGGCCACTGTCACAGGCCACTGTCACATATTTAGGCCCAGGCACCCAGGCAGAGGAGAGAGGTCCCGTAACAGAGAATCTGGCCTTATGTCAGCACAGAATCTGTCTTCATGTCATAGCAGAGAATCAGGCTTCACGTCACCCACCACTGGAACAGGCCACTGTCACACATTTAGGCCCAGGCACCCAGGCAGAGGAGAGAGGTCCCGTAACAGAGAATCTGGCCTTATGTCAGCGCAGAATCAGTCTTCATGTCATAGCAGAGAATCAGGCTTCACATCACCCACCACTGGAACAGGCCACTGTCACATATTTAGGCCCAGGCACCCAGGCAGAGGAGAGAGGTCGCGTAACAGAGAATCTGGCTTCATGTCAGCACAGAATAAGTCTCCATGTCATAGCAGAGAATCAGGCTTCACGTCACCCACCACTGGAACAGGCCACTGTCACACATTTAGGCCCCGGCACCCAGACAGAAGAGAGGTTCATTCAACTTTGGGTTGCCCCGCAATATAATGGTAAAATTAAATTAAAAATAGTATTGAATGAGGAAGTGCCCTGGAGTAGAATAATATATTGTTAAGGGGAGGTAGTTAATATCTAATCTGCACAAGGGATGGACAGGTCCTGTGGTTCATTTTTATGAACGTCAGCTTGTCCACATTGGCTGTAGACAGGCGGCTGAGTTTGTCTGTAATGACGCCCCCTGCCGTGCTGAATACACGTTCAGACAAAACGCTGGCCGCCGGGCAGGCCAGCACCTCCAAGGCATAAAAGGCTAGCTCTGGCCACGTGGACAATTTGAAGACCCAGAAGTTGAATGGGGCCGAACCATCAGTCAGTACGTGGAGGGGTGTGCACACGTACTGTTCCACCATGTTTGTGAAATGTTGCCTCCTGCTAACACGTTCCGTATCAGGTGGTGGTGCAGTTAGCTGTGGCGTGTTGACAAAACTTTTCCACATTTCTGCCATGCTAACCCTGCCCTCAGAGGAGCTGGGCGTGACACAGCTGCGTTGGCGACCTCTTGCTCCTCCTCTGCCTTCGCCTTGGGCTTCCACTGGTTCCCCTGTGACATTTGGGAATGCTCTCAGTAGCGCGTCTACCAACATGCGCTTGTACTCGCGCATCTTCCTATCACGCTCCATTGTAGGAAGTAAGGTGGGCACATTGTCTTTGTACCGGGGATCTAGCAGGGTGGCAACCCAGTAGTCCGCACACGTTAAAATGTGGGCAACTCTGCTGTCGTTGCGCAGGCACTGCAGCATGTAGTCGCTCATGTGTGCCAGGCTGCCCAGAGGTAAGGACAAGCTGTCCTCTGTGGGAGGCGTATCGTCATCGTCCTGTGTTTCCCCCCAGCCACGCACCAGTGATGGGCCCGAGCTGCTTTGGGTGCCACCCCGCTGTGAACATGCTCCTCCACCTCCTCCTCATCCTCGTCCTCCTCGTCCTCCAGTAGTGGGACCTGTCTGGCCACATTTGTACCTGGCCTCTGGTGTTGCAAAAAACCTCCCTCTGAGTCACTTCGAAGAGACTGGCCTGAAAGTGCTAAAAATGACCCCTCTTCCTCCTCTTCCTCCTGGGCCACCTCCTCTTCCATCATCACCCTAAGTGTTTTCTCAAGGAGACATAGAAGTGGTATTGTAACGCTGATAACGGCGTCATCGCCACTGGCCATGTTGGTGGAGTACTCGAAACAACGCAACAGGGCACACAGGTCTCGCATGGAGGCCCAGTCATTGGTGGTAAAGTGTGTCTGATCCGCAGTGCGACTGACCCGTGCGTGCTGCAGCTGAAACTCCACTATGGCCTGCTGCTGCTCGCACAGTCTGTCCAGCATATGCAAGGTGGAGTTCCACCTGGTGGGTACGTCGCATATGAGGTGGTGAGCGGGAAGGCCGAAGTAACGCTGTAGCGCAGACAGGCGAGCAGCGGCAGGGTGTGAACGCCGGAAGCGCGAACAGACGGCCCGCACTTTATGCAGCAGCTCTGACATGTCGGGGTAGTTGCGAATGAACTTCTGCACCACCAAATTCAGCACATGCGCCAGGCAAGGGATGTGCGTCAAACCGGCTAGTCCCAGAGCTGCAACGAGATTTCGCCCATTATCGCACACCACCAGGCCGGGCTTGAGGCTCACCGGCAGCAACCACTCGTCGGTCTGTTGTTCTATACCCCCCACAACTCCTGTGCGGTGTGGGGCCTGTCCCCCAAACATATGAGTTTCAGAACGGCCTGCTGACGTTTACCCCGGGCTGTGCTGAAGTTGGTGGTGAAGGTGTGTGGCTGACTGGATGAGCAGGTGAAAGAAGAGGAGGAGGAAGCTGAGTAGGAGAAGGAGGAGACAGGAGGCAAAGAATGTTGCCCTGCGATCCTTGGCGGCGGAAGGACGTGCGCCAAACAGCTCTCCGCCTGGGGCCCAGCCGCCACTACATTTACCCAGTGTGCAGTTAGGGAGATATAGCGTCCCTGGCCGTGCTTACTGGTCCACGTATCTGTGGTTAGGTGGACCTTGCCACAGATGGCGTTGCGCAGTGCACACTTGATTTTATCGGACACTTGGTTGTGCAGGGAAGGCACGGCTCTCTTGGAGAAGTAGTGGCGGCTGGGAACAACATACTGAGGGACAGCAAGCGACATGATCTGTTTGAAGCTGTCTGTGTCCACCAGCCTAAATGACAGCATTTCATAGGCCAGTAGTTTAGAAATGCTGGCATTCAGGGCCAGGGATCGAGGGTGGCTAGGTGGGAATTTACACTTTCTCTCAAATGTTTGTGAGATGGAGAGCTGAACGCTGCCATGTGACATGGTTGAGATGCTTGGTGACGCAGGTGGTGGTGTTGGTGGTACATCCCATGTTTGCTGGGCGGCAGGTGCCAACGTTCCTCCAGAGGCGGAGGAAGAGGCAGAGGCGGCGGCAGCAGCAGAAGAGGCCGAGGTGGCGGCAGCAGCAGAAGAGGTAGCAGGGGGAGCCTGAGTGACTTCCTTGTTTTTAAGGTGTTTACTCCACTGCAGTTCATGCTTTGCATGCAGGTGCCTGGTCATGCAGGTTGTGCTAAGGTTCAGAACGTTAATGCCTCGCTTCAGGGTCTGATGGCACAGCGTGCAAACCACTCGGGTCTTCTCGTCAGCACATTGTTTGAAGAAGTGCCATGCCAGGGAATTCCTTGAAGCTGCCTTTGGGGTGCTCGGTCCCAGATGGCGGCGGTCAGTAGCAGGCGGAGTCTCTTGGCGGCGGGTGTTCTAATTTTCCCCATTGCTCCCTCTTTTGCTACGCTGTTGGCTCTGTTGGCTTTTTTGCGCTGTGTGACAGGTATAGGTTTAATCACAGAATTAGACTTCTATCTGCACGGTAGCGTGTGTCTTAGGTTTTTCTGAATGACACTATCAGCACCTTCAATGTAAGATATCCTTTTTGGGATAGATTTCAAGTAGGCCTTATATAGCAGAAACTAGTTATTTTGAGAATGGCAAATTTGGGAATAGTTTTTCAACCCAGAACAAAAAGTGTGCTTTTACGGTCACTACAAATAACTTGACCAGCTAAAACAGTACAGATTTGGTTGAATAGAAATGTGAGACCTGTTTTTTTTTGCGCTGTGTGACAGGTATAGGTTTAATCACAGAATTAGACTTCTATCTGCACGGTAGCGTGTCTTAGGTTTTTCTGAATGACACTATCAGCACCTTCAATGTAAGATATCCTTTTTGGGATAGATTTCAAGTAGGCCTCATATAGCAGAAACTAGTTATTTTGAGAATGGCAAATTTGGGAATAGTTTTTCAACCCAGAACAAAAAATGTGCTTTTACGGTCACTACAAATAACTTGACCAGCTAAAACAGTACAGATTTGGTTGAATATAAATGTGAGGCCTGTTTTTTTTTTGCGCTGTGTGACAGGTATAGGTTTAATCACAGAATTAGACTTCTATCTGCACGGTAGCGTGTGTCTTAGGTTTTTCGGAATGACACTATCAGCACCTTCAATGTAAGATATCCTTTTTGGGATAGATTTCAAGTAGGCCTCATATAGCAGAAACTAGTTATTTTGAGAATGGCAAATTTGGGAATAGTTTTTCAACCCAGAACAAAAAGTGTGCTTTTACGGTCACTACAAATAACTTGACCAGCTAAAACAGTACAAATTTGGTTGAATAGAAATGTCAGGTCTATTTTTTAGGCGCTGGGTGACAGGCTCAACTTGCCCCTGATGTAGTATATGGCCAAAAAATAACCACACAATTGATGGTTAAATGCACTTGGGTGACACAGGCTCAGCCTGCACCAGATGTAGTATATGGCCAAAAAATAACCAGACTGTTGATGGTTAAATGCACTTCGGTGACACAGGCTCAGCCTGCAGCTGATGTAGTATATGGCCAAAAAATAACCAGACTGTTGATGGTTAAATGCACTTCGGTGACACAGGCTCAGCCTGCAGCTGATGTAGGATATAGCACAAAATAACCACACTATTGATGGTTAAATACACTTGGTGATAGCTTGTGCTGGCGCACAACAAGCCACAAAATGGCCGCCGATCACCCCAGAAAAAAGTGATCTAAAAACGCTCTGGGCAGCCTCAAAAAAGTGAGCAAGTCGATATTAGCACTTCAATGATCCACAGCTGCAGATCGATCACAGAATGAAGTCTTTTGGAGGAGTTAATCTGCCTAATCTCGCCCTAACGTCGCAGCTGCAACCTCTCCCTATGCTTGAATCAGCAGAGTGACGTGCAGCGCTACGTGACCCAAGCTTATATAGAGGCTGGGTCACATGCTGCACTGGCTAATCACAGCCATGCCAATAGTAGGCAAGGCTGTGATGGCCTCTTGGGGCAAGTAGTATGACGCTTGTTGATTGGCTGCTTTGCAGCCTTTCAAAAAGCGCCAAGAAAGCGCCGAACACCGAACCCGAACCCGGACTTTTACGAAAATGTACGGGTTCGGGTCCGTGTCGCGGACACCCCAAAATTCGGTACGAACCCGAACTATACAGTTCGGGTTCGCTCATCCCTACCCGTAAAGAATCCTCTTCTATGTTTGTGTACAAACCTTCTTTCCTCCAGATGCAGAGGATGTCCCCTCATCACAGTCACAGTCCTGGGGATAAATAGATGATGGGAGAAATCTCTGTACTGACCCCTGATATATTTTTACATAGTAATTAGATCTCCACTCTGTCGTCTTTTTTCTAAAGTGAATAACCCTAATTTTGATAATCTTTCAGGGTACTGTAGTCCCCCCATTCCAGTTATTACTTTAGTTGCCCTGCTATGTCTGCCTTGTTCACAGGAGCCCAGAACTGTACACAGTACTCCATGTGTGGTCTAACTAGTGATTTGCAAAGTGGTAGGACTATGTTCTCATCACGGGCATCTATGCCCCTTTTGATGCATCCCTTTATCTTATCGGCCTCGGCAGAAGCTGCCCGACACTGGTTTCTACAGCTTAGTTTGCTGTTCACTAAAATTCCTAGGTTCTTTTCCATGTCATATATGGATATGAGCTTTACTAGTAAAATAGAAGAACAGACTATTGAATTTTTAGATGTACAAGTCAGGGTGATAAATGAAGAACTAGACACAACTGTGTATAGGAAACCCACCTCCACTAATTCTCTTTTACATTATAATAGCTTTCATCCTCCACACGTGCGCCTTGCTAGAATACTCAAAAATGATGAGGAATTTGAGCAACAGAGTAAGGATCTAAAAAATGTGTTTTTTACAGCATGGTTACCCATCTTCCATTATTGACAAGACATATGACAAAGCACATGTACGTAGGCAAAATAACAATCTGTACAAAAATAAAAAGAGAATGCAGCAAAGAAATAATCCCCCAGATACTACTAGAGCGGTGTTCACATTCGAATATTCTCCCATGGCTCAGACCATAAAAAATGCGGTTTTGAGTATCTGGCAAATGCTACAGAGAGATGATTAATTAATTGACAAAGCCAAAAATATGCCTATTGTGAGTTTTAAACATGCTAAAACTATAGGTGACATTGTTACCAATACGAATCTCCATGACACCAGAGAGATTTGGTTTGATAAATGGCGTCCCATGGGTAATTTCAAGTGTGGACACTGCTCAATGTGTAAATCTATGTATATAGGCACACATTCAGCTGGGAGGCATAAGACATATAATTCGACAATTCATCAATTGCAAAACAAGCTATGTGGTATATGTAATCCATTGTCCCCGTGGGAGATTTTATGTTGGTAAAACCCACAGGGCTCTATATGTGCTGCAGGTATCGTCTTTTTATTCGGGGGTCATTCTCACAGACTTCTTCCAGACAAAGGCTTTAGTGTCCAAACAGCTCTTCATGCACAAACAGCAACCAAAACATAAATCAAAACAAATCCTCAGCCGTCTGGCCACTGACTAAACAGTATAGTCCCTCTCTAGCAGGATCCGGGTCTACCACCCAGCTCCCCAAAACACCACAGTGCTTACCCGACACAGGGTCAGAGGGTCCCAGCTCCCACAGGCTTTAGCACAGCCTGCTCCTTCCTCAGACTGAGAGCCCCACCCAAGTCCAGCAACAGGATTAAATAGCATCCCTGGACATGGGCATATTCTTAAATCCCAGAGTGGAGCATGGGGAACAGGCACCCATCCAACACATTGCCCAGAAAAAGCCAGACATGGACTAGCTGGAGCCAGCTAAGCTAACCAGCTTGGTGTCCACCAACTAGCTTAGTGGCCACCTATATCTAAGGGCGTTTACTCCACCAAGGCCGGGCCCCTTGGTGACACACTCCTGGTGCAAACAACACCCCCTTTCCATGCTTTGCCGGGACTTTTCTGTTCTCACCCAGGCTCCTCTGGGTGAAATACACCCTTTCAATGGCCGTCATGTGGCCCTCTGGCAGCTCCACTGCCACAATGCTCTTTAGAGAACATAGGAGGTCCATAGAAACAGGTATTGTCTCTTAGAACACATTAATGAGTAGTATCAAGGGAATAAAGATGTGTTGAAATGTGTAGGTATTGAAATAGTTAACTTACCGGTACGAGGTGGAGACAGGAAGCATATCCTACTGCAAAGAGAAGCCGAATGGATTATTTAAACTGATGCCATGGGAGCATTAGATTTAAATGATAAAAATGAACTTGCTGTTTTTGTTTGATTTCTATTTTTTTAACGCATGTATTTATTCACAGAGGTGGTCCATATATATGATTGATTCACCTGTCTAGCTGTGACGTGTTGAGAGGAGACAGGTATTTACGGCGCTCCTCCACCACATCACCACGTGGGTTTCACAAAGCGCTATCTAGCACGAAACGGCTGTTGCCTTACATTTCTGCATCAGTGACCCGCATCTGCTGTGTTTTAACCGACAATAAAGCTGCGAGTTGTGAATATTCGGTGAGTGCCGCTTTTTCTTCTACTTATTCATTCATGGTTTCTACAGCTTAGTTTGCTGTTCTCTAAAATTCCTAGGTCCTTTTCCATGTCAGTGTTACCGAGTGTTTTACCATTTAGTATATACGGGTGACTTGCATTATTCCTTCCCATGTGCTTAACTTTACATTTGTCAGTGTTAAACCTCATCTGCCACTTATCTGCCCAAGCCTCCAATCTATCCAGATCCCTCTGTAGTAGTATACTGTCCTCTTCCATGTTAATTACTTTACACAGTTTAGTGTCATCTGCAAAAATTGATATATATTTGTAGCTCTCACTGTAGCCAGTATAAAGAAGGAGAGTAACAGCCAGTATGCTACATTCTGAGAGCATTCAGGAAAAGGAGAAGGATCTGTGAACATCCTCCTGTCCCAGTATGGCCGTACATGACCCCAGATAGAGGGTAGAGTTGACCTAACCTTTTGGCAGGTTCGAGTTCGGGTTTTAAGTGAATTACGTAATGGATTCTGTTCTCACAGAATCCAATGCCTGCATGCCTCATAATACATGTATATGGCCAGCTCCAAGGGTTCCGTTCTGTTTGCTATACACTTGTATTATGACGGCATGCAAAACGGAATGCCTCTAAAGGCATTCCATTTGGCATGCCGGCATTCAATTACGTTATGGATTGCGTAAGAACGGAATACATTGCGCAATTCACTTAAACCCCGAACTCGAAACTGCCAAAAGGCAGGTTCGCTCAACTCTAGTAGAGGGGTAACATGAATGTTTGTGAACTTCTAATTACTGCTCTGCCCATAATTACGTCACTTGCTGAACTTTAATAATGTTCTAATCACAACATCAAATAACTCTCAGCAGACAGTTACACCACATATACATTAATAAAGTTTATACATTTTTACACTGTCCCTATCCTGTCTGTACCCAATATTTAGTAAAATCTTCTGACATTTAGTGGTACTTGTGATAAGCTACATTCCTAATGATAATTCGCACTAGAGAAGAATGACCCCACAGTTGCATGAAGGTGGTTGAGTATATAAATTTTATATTTTATTTTATTCACGACACTCTGAAACCCTCCCCCCAAAAAAAATGTTGGTATGATATACAATGCATTTAGAAAGTCTTCAGATCCTTTAATTTTTTTTCCCACAATTTCTTATGTTGTAGCCTTATGCTAAAATAAAAAATAATCAAGTTTTTCCCATCAATCTGCACCCCATAACAACAAGTGAAAAAAAGAATGTTCAAAATCTTTGCTAATTTATTGAAAAGAAAAAATGAAAAATTGTCATGGACATAACAATTCAGACCCTTTACTCAGTACTTAGTTGAAGCACGATTACAGCCTTAAATCTTCTTTCAGATCCTCTCAAGCTCTGTCAGGTTGGACGGGGACCGTCAGTAGACAGCCATTTTCAGGTCTCTCCAGAGATGTTCAAATGGATTATAGTCAGGACTCGGCCACTCAATGACATTTACAGAGTTATGCCTAAGACACTCATGTGTTGTCTTGGCTGTGTGCTTAGGGTCATTGTCTTGTTGGAAGGTGAACCTTCAGCCCTGTCTTGGGTCCAGAGCACTCTGGATGAGGTTTTAATTCAAAATATATTTTTTATATATATTTATATATTGCTCTATTTGCTATTTTTTCCCTCAACTCTGACCAGTCTCCCTGTCCCAGCTGCTGAAAAACACCCCACAGGATGATGCTGCCACCGCAATGCTTCGCTGTAGGGATGTTATTGGGAAGGTGATGAGCAGTGCCTCTCTTCCTCCGGATATTACTCTTAGAATTAAGGCTAAAAAGTTTAATCTTGGTTTCATCACACACGAGAATCTTGTTTCTCACAATCTGAAAGTCCTTTGGATTATTGTTTGCAAATTCCAGGTGAGCTTTCATGTGTTTTTTTTTTTTTTACTGAGGAGAGGCTTCTTTCCAGCCACTCTGCCATAAAGCCTAAGTGGAATACTGCAAAGATGGTTGACCTTCTGGAAGTTTCTCCCATCTGCACAAAGGGTCTTTGGAGCTCAGCCACTTACCTTACCAAGGCCCCTTTCTCCTGATTACTTAGTGTGGGTGGTGGCCAGTTCTAGGAAGAATCTTGGTTGTTCCAAATGTCTTCCATTTAAGAATTGTGGAGACCACTGTGCTCTTGGGAACTTTTAGTGCATTACAATTTTTTGTACCCTTCTCCAGATCTGTGCCTCCACACAATCCTTTCTGTAAACTCTACAGTCTTTACTGTCTACTGACTCTTTCCTACTCATGGCTTGGTTTTTGCTCTAATATGCATTGTCAGCTGTGAGATCTTATGTAGACAGGAGTGTGTCTTTCCAAATTATGTCCAGTCAACTGAATTTACCACAGGTGGACTCCATTCAAGGTATAGAAACATCTCAAAGATGATCAAGTGAAATGGGAGGCCCCCACAATTTCAAGCATGACAGCAAAGGGTCTGAATACTTATGTCCATGTGAAATTTAACTTTTTCCTTTTTAACACATTTGCATATATATTTCTAAAATTATGTTTTCACGTTCTCACTATGGGGTATAAAGTGCAGAATTATGGAGGAAAAATTATTATTTTTTATTTTAGCACAAGGCTGCAACATAACAAAATGTGATAAAAGTAAAAGGGTCTGAAGTCTTTCTGAATGCATGCTATGTTTAAGACATTTGTGGATGACTTTCAAATATTGCATGATTCCTGCATTCGAAGAAAATTTATGGTGCCTTCACATCCTCCACAGTAATTTTGCAGCAAAAAGTGTGACCAGAATTACTGTTGCGGACTTTGTGGCATATTTGCACTAAATTTGTTTTGAAGTCTATTATAAAATTCCGTAACCAAAATCTGAAACCTGTGTAGAAAATGCTGAGGAAATACCTTCCGCATTGGAAAAATTCAGCCTGGAAATCTGAACCAAGTATATGCTTCTGATTTCCCACACCCCACAGGAATGCAGTGGATTTTTCTGCTACAGAAATTGCGCCACACATGAAGGTACCCTCAGAGAACATGTTATTGTTGATTTATACACTTGTGGCATATATGAGCATTGCACACCTTGATTTAATAATTTTATATTATTTTTGTGCCTGTGTGTGAGTTTTAGGTACAAATATGCCTTTAAAAATAAGGAGTAGAAGGATATGGCCACCAACTACACCTCAAGATAACCAGCAGGTTGCCTATTTTCAGGAAATACTGTACGGTATATAGGACTGTGTAAAGTTGTTGCTTTTAAAAATTTTCACCTCAAAACCAGATTTTTTGTTTTAGTCATTTTATGAAGATACAGTCCTGATCAATAAGACCACTTGAAAAATGGCAAAAAATCATATTTTACATTGTTGGATATTAACAAGGTTCCAAGTAGAGCTTCAACATGCAACAAGAAGAAATGAGAGTGAGACAAAACATTTTTTGAGCATTCAATTAATTGAAAATAACGATTAAACTCAAACATGCTGTTTTTCAGCTGATCAAAAGTTTAGGACCACATGCCTTTAAAAGGCCAAATCTGTGCAAAGATGTGGATTTATTGTCATTTTCTGTCAGGTAGTCCCACGTTGTGATGGCAAAGGCAAAAAAACTTTTGAACCTGGTCGGGTTGTCGAACTGCATAAGCAGGGTCTCTCACAGTGCGCCATCGCTGCTGAGGTAGGACGCAGTAAAACAGTCATTTGGAATTTCTTAAATGATCCTGAGGGTTATGGAACAAAAAAGTCAAGTGGAAGACCCAAAAAAATTTCACCAGCACTGAGCCGGAGGATCCAATTGGCTGTCCGTCGAGACACTGGACGATCCTCGACCCAAATTAAGGCCCTTACTGGTGCCGACTGCAGCCCCATAACCATCAGACGGCATCTGAGACTAAAGGGCTTCAAAAACAAAGTGGACTTTGCAAGAGAGCACTAAACATGGGACATTCAAAGGTAGAAGAAAGTTTTATTCTCTGATGAGAAAAAAATTAACCTTGATGGTCCTGATGGTTTCCAATGTTACTGGCATGACAAGCAGATCCCACCTGAGATGTTTTCTACGCGCCACAGTGGAGGGGGCGCCATAATGGTCTAGTTTTTTTTTTCCTTCAGCGGAACAATGGAGCTTCAGGAAGTGCAGGGGGGTCAAACACCCGCTGGCTATGTCCAGATGTTGCAGAGAGCATTCCTCATGACTGAGGGCCCTCGTCTGTGTGGTAACGACTGGGTTTTTCAACAGGACAACGCTACAGTACACAATGCCCGCAGGACAAGGGACTTCTTCCAGGAGAATAACATCACTCTTTTGGCCCATCCTGCGTGTTCCCCTGATCTAAATCCAATTGAGAACCTTTGGGGATGGATGGCAAGGGAAGTTTACAAAAATGGACAACAGTTCCAGACAGTAGATGGCCTTCGTGCGTCCGTCTTCACCACTTGGAGAAATGTTCCCACTCTAAGAAAACAGGTTGGCATTCGCAGGAGGTGCTCAAACCCACATGCAGTTGTGCATATATATAGGGGAACAAATCCTGCACTTGTGGCCCGTTGCTAATGGCAATCCCCAGCAAAATGCATACGGTGGAGGATGCCCGCAACGAACCACAAGTACCACAATAGACATCCTACACAAGGTAACAAGTGCGGATGTCAATTAATATAACAATATAACAAAACAATAACCGTATGCATTTTGCTGGGGATTGCCATTAGCAATGGGCCACAAGTGCAGGATTTGCTCCCCTATATATATGCACAACTGCATGTGAGTTTGTATATATAGAATCCTGGAGGTGTATAAACTCCAATTTAAATGTGCCTGTTTTCCATTTACAGGCCACATCTAGGTGCACCTGTAAAGCCTGGGACATATCAGCCAGTCTTGAGTGGGACTTGCAGACTCCTCCCTCCTCCCATTGCAAGCATGGCCACATGCTGGAGGTAACTAGGTGAGCTGTTTGTGAGTCGGCCTGATGCTCCTGTAATTTGCCCACTGGCTCCTGGTATTGCCCAAACGGCTCAGGTAGGAGAGTGTTAGGTCCCGGGCTACTTGCGAAACCTTGGCGTGGTGCCCGGGCTTAGACATGTTCTACACTGTAGGACATGTTGACTAATCTCTCAATTTTAAAATCAGTTTGAGGGTTTAGTGAGACTGCAGAGTGCACCTATCTTTGTTATTTTGTTAAAATGTTCCCACTCACCTCATGGAAACGCTTGCATCAAGCATGCCGAAACGAATTTTAGAAGTGATCAACAATAACGGCGGAGCTACCCATTACTGAATTCATGTTTGGAAGTTGGATTTCAGTTTTGGGGGGGTTTAGTTTTTTTTTGGAGGTGTGGTCCTAAACTTTTGATCAGCTGAAAAACAGCTTGTTTCAGTTTATTCGTTGTTTTCATTAAATTGAATGCGCCCAAAAAATTTTGGGCTCACTCCTATTTCTTCTTGTTGCATGTTGAAGCTCTACTTGGAACCTTGTTAAGATCCAGCCATGCTAAATATGAATTTTTGCCATTTTTCAAGTGGTCTTAAACTTATGATCAGGACTGTATGTGCATGTAGACACAGGCAGGAGTGGTATCTATGGAGTATTCACATCTAGAACTTTTCTTTTTATGTGGTGTTGTGTTTCTGATTTTCTGTTTGGGTTACACGTTCAGCACACAAATATGAATGTTTATGAAAAATTATAATTTGATGCAAATGAGTGCTATTTTGACAATGTGCCAATGTGCCTACTTTTGAATGTTAAAAGTGTGAAAAAGGTTGTGGCTACCAGAATTGCCAAAAAGAACCTTGGAAGTGAAAAGATCAATTTCCTTCCTTGGAAGTACATGAGAGCTGAATAAACTTTGGAATGGGATCAAAGAATACAGTAACTTTGCATTTGAATTCTGAATCAGAATGTATACCAACCATCCAATCCCAAAAGTTACCTTGATACAAAGTCACACTGTACCCATTCCTGTCAGCACAAGCACTTTTAGAATTGGTGTTAGATAAGAGCAATATATCAGTAGGCTTAAAATAGGCATAGATACACAAATGACTTCTAAACCACTGCATACATATAGATACATAGTCTACAACTGGAACAATCTTTTCAAGAAAACCTCGGGGCACATTTATTAAGACCGGCATTTTAGACACTGGTCTTAATAAACCCCTATACAAAGTAAGATAGTAACATAGTAATTAAGGCCGAAAAAAAGACATTTGTCCATCCAGTTCAGCCTGTTATCCTGAAAGTTGATCCAGAGGAAGGCAAAAAAAAAAACTGTGAGGTAGAAGCCAATTTTCCCTACTTTAGGGGAATAAAAAATTCCTTCCCGACTCCAATCAGGCAATCAGAATAACTCCCTGGATCAACGACCCCTCTCTAGTAGCTATAGCCTATAATATTATTACGCTCCAGAAATACATCCAGGCCCCTCTTGAATTCCTTTATTGTACTCACCATCACCACCTCCTCAGGCAGAGAGATCCATAGTCTCACAGCTCTTACCGTAAAGAATCCTTTTCTACGTTTTTGTACAAACCTTCTTTCCTCCAGACGCAGAGGATGTCCCCTCGTCACAGTCACAGTCCTGGGGATAAATAGATGATGGGATAGATCTCTGTGCTGACCCCTGAAATATTTATACATATTAATTAGATCTCCCCTCAGTCGTCTTTTTTCTAAAGTGAATAACCCTAATTTTGATAATCTTTCAGGGTACTGTAGTTGCCCCATTCCAGTTATTAATTTAGTTGCCCTCCTCTGGACCTTCTCCAGCTCTGCTAGGTCTGCCTTGTTCACTGGAGCCCAGAACTGTACACAGTACTCCATGTGTGGTCTGACTAGCGATTTGTAAAGTGGTAGGACTATGTTCTTATCACAGGCATCTATGCCCCTTCTGATGCAACCCATTATCTTATTGGCCTTGGCAGCAGCTGCCTGACACTGTTTTTTGCAGCTTAGTTTGCTGTTTATTAAAATTCCTAGATTCTTTTTCATGTCAGTGTTTTACCATTTAGTATGTTCATTTTTTACATTACTTATAGGATAACCCCTTTAATTGTGTTGTGTAGAGGATTGTAAAATCCAGTGGCGTACATAGAGAAGTAAGTTCCCCATAGCAAGGATCAAACCAGGCCCCCCCACATAGGACAGAAGGGTTTTCGCCTTTCACTGACCCTTGGGCCTTTTTTTCCACTGCCTCATTTGCTAAAAGTTGTTTCTTTAGAGTTTTCACCCCCAGTAGAAGAGGGGATGATCCCAACTGGGCCCCCTCTTGCCCTGGGCCCCATAGCAGTCGCATGGTCTGCCGCTATGGTAGTTACGCCCCTGGGTAAATCATTTCATACAGTGTTTTTCCACTACTGTTCGAATCTACATTATGAGAACCACTCAACTAAGTAAAGAGAAATGACAGTCCATAATTGCTTTAAGACATGATGTTCAATCAATCAGGAAAATTTCCAGAACTTTGAAAGCATCCTGTCATGAAAACCATGACATGCTATGCTGAGCGAAGCGAAGCATCCAAAGCAGAATTCGGTCTGAAGTTTAGGAAAACTTTGATTCTAAACAAATCTGAATTTTAAGTGTGGGGTACATCAATTTTCATAGTTAATCCGTTCTGCTAACTGTAGAGTTACTGTGCTTCAGTATTACAGGCCACTGTTAGTTTTAGGTAGATTGGCCTGGGTATACCTGATTTTTAGCAATTCGTGATGAATTAATTCATAATAAATCAAATTTTGTGTTGAACTTTGGCGAAGCTGCCGAATTGAATATTTCAAACCTTTGCTTATCTCTAGCTATGATGAAACTAGCTCTTATGAGGACTGCCCCAGGAAAAGAAGACCAAGAGTTACCTCTGCTGCATAAGATATACTTATTACAGTTAACTGGTACAGTCACAGTTACTTAGAAACCGCAAATTAACAGCACCTCAATTAGAGCTACATAAATCCTTAACAGAGATCAAGTACCAAAGAGATCAGAAGTGACTGCAAGAATCAGACCTATATGGCCGAATTGCTGCAAATAAGCCATTACCGAAGAACAAGAACAAGAGAGTTGCTTGGGCCAAAAACACAAGGAATGGACATTAGACCAGTGGAAATCTATACTTTGGTCTGATGAGTCAGAATTTGAGACCTTTTGTTTCAGCCGTCATATCTTTGTGAGACAGAGAAAGGGGTGAGCGGATGGGTTCTTCCTATGTGATTGCCATTGTGAAGCATGGAGGAGGTGTGATGGTGTGGGAGTGCTTAGTAGGTGACATTATTGGTGATTTATTCAACATGCATGGCACACTTAACCAGCATGGCTACCACAGAATTCTGCAGCACCATGCCATTCCACCTGGTTTGTAGTATGCAAGGGTTACTTGACCAAGAAGGAGCGTGATAGAGTGCTGTAGCAGATAACATCACCTCTATAATCACCCAAACTTAACCCAGTTGAGATGGTTTGGGATGAGTTGGACTACAGAGTAAATGAAACGTGCTCAACACTTCTCGAAACGCCTTCAGGACTGTTCAAAAACCATTCCAGGCAACTACATCATGAAGCTGATGCCAAGAGTGTGCAAAGCTGTCATCAAAGCAAAAAGGGGCTACTTTAACCCCTTAGTGACCAGCCAGTTTCGGACCTTACTGACCAAGAGTTTTTTTTTCCTTTTTTCATCTTCACGTTCCAAGAGCTATAACTTTTTATATTTTTCCATCTATATAGCTTTATGAGGGCTTGTTTTTTTGTGGGACAGTTGTAGTTCTTAATGGTGCCATTTTGGGGTACACATAACTTTCTGATTAACTTTTATTAACTCTTTCTGGGAGGGACATGGGAAAAACAGCAATATTGCCACAGCGTTTTTACATTATAAATTGTACTGCGTTTATTTTTCGGTATAAATAACAAAATATCTTTATTTTCCGGGTCAGTACAATTACAATGATACCAAATGCATATAGTTTTTTTTACATTTTACTACTTTTTTGCAATAAAACCCCTTTTTTTTAAATAAAAAAATGTTTTTGCATTGCCGCTTGCTAAGACCCATAATTTTTTTTTTTTTCTTCTAGTTGTGTGAGGGCTTGATTTTTGCGGGACGACTTGTATTTTTCATTGGTAACATTTTGGAGTAAATGGCGCTTTTTGATCGCTTGTGATTAAGTTTTTACGGTGGCAACTAAGAATAAATTAGCAATTCTGTCTTTTCTTTTTTCTTTTTTGGGGCATTCACCGTAAGGGAAAATTGACATAATATTTATGTAGTCTGGGTCGTTACGGATGCGGAAATACCAAACATATGGGGAAGATTTTTTTTTTTGCTATTTTTTTTCATTGAAAAGTGTATTTTCAATGGGGAAAAAAGCGTAATTATTTTAAAAAATTTTTATTGAATAAATGTTTTTTTTTTTTTTACCACTTAATAGTCCCACAAGTGAACTTTAACAGACAGCTTTTTGACTGCTTTTAAAATGCAATGCACTATCCCTATAGTGCATCGCTTTCTAATGGCAATGCTATTCTGACATTGACCAGCAGAATTACTGGAAATTACTGAAGGCTGGTGTGGGGCCTACATCAGACTACAGGCAGCCTTCACACACATCGGCACCCCGCGATCGCATTTGCGGGGTGCCGATGGGAGACAGAGGGAGTCCGCACCCTCTGTCAGCACTTTACATGTAAAGTGTTAAGCAGCCCAGATCGGCACTCCTGCTGGTCCGGGCTGTTAGAGCAGGGCCGTGCAGCGCTTTGGCTGGGCCGCCATAAAAAAGCGGCGGCCCAGTCTAAGGCCCCTTAGTGACCACCGTAAAAACACGTAAGGGTGGTCACTAAGCTGTTAAAGAATCTAAAATATAAAAGATATTCTGGTTTGTTAAACAGTTTTCTGTTTACTAATTAATTCCATACATGTCTTCAATATGAACCTACAATGTAGGAAAAAAAGAAAGAAAAACCTTCAATAAATAGGGGCATCTGAACTCTTTAATGGTACTATATACTTCTCAACATTTTAAACATGCCTGTAAGCATAACTTGGATGATAGCTTAGCCAGCATTTCATCTGTACACAACTCTTTCTGGGGAATTACCCTTTATCAGAGCAGAGAAAATTGGTGTATCTAGCTGAGAGGCCTTTGTCGAGGTCTGGGGGAGGGTACTCTTTCTCATTATGAAGAGCACTTAGTATGCATAAGAAGTATTGTACACCAACCAATGCTCTGGGTTTCTGGGGAAAATATATGCAAATTAGCATATCTTATATCAGTAGAACTTGTGTTTTTGCAAAATCAGAACTAAATGAATTTCAAGAAATTCTCTCATCTGTAGTACTATATACATATCAGTGTTCACCAACCCTTGCCTCTCCAGCTGTTACAAAACTATAACTCCCATCATTTCCTGACAGGCTGCAAGGATGGAAGTTGTAGTTTTGCAACAGCTGTAGAGCCACATAGCATAATAAAAGAAAACATATGGTCCTTAGAAGGTCTTAAATAAGGTAAATACAACATCAGATGAACAACACAACAGATTCCATCTTTTATTATTTATTCAGCAAAATGACGTCAATGTGTGAAAGTCTAAATATACCCCATGAATCAACAGCTTGTAGAACTACCTTTAGCAGCAATAACTTGAAGTAATACATTATTACCTCGCGCGCACGAGTCACCGGCCAGGGCCGCACACGCTTGCAGAGGAAGCCTGAAGTTTCAAACATCGCAGCGAGTCTCCAGCACTACTACCAGGAAGCACAGTGAGGACCGTGCAGGTCAGTCCGCTACCGGCAAGTCACCATCCCTTGTAATACATCTAGGTAAGCTGATCAATTACCAGGTTGATCAGTCTGGATTGACACCGGACGAGGTTCTAACTAATAGCAGTGGATATACAGTTGGGGATATCATTTGATGCGACATCTACCATTTGACACTGTCTAGTCAGCGCGGTCTATTTATTACTTTGGTTTCTTTGATACATTTCTGTATTACTTTAACAGTTTCTCACATCATTCTGTAGGAATTTTGGCCCATTTTTCTTTACAAAATTGTTTTAGTTTATACAGTTATGTACAGTTCTCTTCTAGAGGTTAATCAGCAATTTCCAGAAATCACAGACCTGTATGACCTGCATTGGTGATCATACTTACCTGATACTGTAGCTGGCGCCAGGTCCCGATTCGTTCACCCCTCAACCTCTGCTGTTTGTCTCGGGTCAGTTTATGCAAACTACCTTTTTATGCCACTGCAGCCAATCACAAGCCACTTGGGGGGAAGGGGAGCAAGAGCAGTGTTGCCTGGCATACAGTACTTTATCATAAATCATAATCATAAATATTTTTGGTCTCCCTAATGATAAAGAGCACCACAAAGAGACAGTAAAGACTGTGGGGTGCACCACAATAATATGCGACTGACCATACTGGCTAATCCCTCACGCTGATGTTAAAAGCTGAGACTTTAGCAAATATATTCCAGTCTGGAACATATCAGAGCCCTGTGCACCCCATCAAGGTGTCTCAGTGTGGCGTGGGTCCTACCGCTAAAATTCCTATTGTGTGTGAACACAGTCTGATAGGTGCTAAGGGCCGACTCACAGCCAAACTCCTACATACTTCCATAGTAAGATCACTAATACAATGGGAGGGAGGAGGCTGTGAGCCCCCACCTATAACAGGCCATGTGACACAGGCTACCAGGTGCACCAGAATGTTACCAATGACAAGCATTAGCACATTCAATACATGTAAAGAACAATCACTGAGTAAAGTGGCCTAAATAGGAGGAAATGCTCAACCCCAAAAACTGTAGCGTGCTTTTAATCGGGGGAGCAATTCCTCTGCAAGTGATCCATTGCTAACGGCAATCCTCAGCAAAAATGCATACAATGGAGGATGCCGGCAGCGGACCACATGCACCACAAAAACATCCTACACAAGATGAAATAATATGTGGATGAAAATATAAGAATACATAAATCACTGATAATGTAAAATTCCTGAGAAATAGTAGCTCCCAATAATTGTGGACACAGTGCAGAGTAATATTTGAAGTAATTAAAGGGGTTCTGCAGTTTTTTTAAACTGATGATCTATACTCTGGATAGATCATCAGCATCTGATCAGCGGGGGTCCGACACCCGGGACCATGGGCGTAGGAAGCGGGGAAGACGGGGGGGACGGATCCCCCCCAGGAAATAATGCGGGGGGGGACAGGTTTGGTCAAATCCCCCCCAGCGGTAGTGTGTGCGGCGGCGGGGCAGGCACTGAGATGAGCGCTTCCATTGTGGAAGCGAAGCGCTCATCTCCATAGTGATCTGACTGTTTGTATCGCCGTCCTCAGGACAGCGATACAAACAGAAGGCTGCGGAGGAGCAGGGCAGGGAGGTGTGTCCCTTTCCTGTTCCTCTGATAGGCTGCCGGCACTACTAGGCCGGCAGCCTATCAGAGGCCGGCGCAGGCGGCGCGATGACGTCATCGCGCCGCCTGAGCCGTACAGCACTGGAGTCGGGACACAGGCCGGAAGAGTCCTGCATCGCATCGCTCCAAAGAGGTAAGTATAAGTGTTAATTATTTTTTTACTGGCACATAATGGGGGGGCCCTATTACTGGCACATGATTGGGGGGGGGGGCGGCCTGTTATTACTGGCACATAATGGGGGGGCCTGGTTATTACTGGCACATAATGGGGGGGTCTGGTTATTACTGGCACATAATGGGGGGGCCTGGTTATTACTGGCACATAATGCGGGGCCTCGTTATTACTGGCACATAATGGGGGGGCCTGGTTATTACTGGCACATAATGGGGGGGCCCTGTTATTGCTGGCACATGATTGGGGGGGGACCTGTTATTACTGGCACATAATGGGGGGGCCCTGTTATTGCTGGCACATGATTGGGGGGGGGCTGTTATTACTGGCACATGATTGGGGGGGCCCTGATATTACTGGCACATGATTGGGGGGGCCCTGTTATTACTGGCACATGATTGGGGGGGCCCTGTTATTACTGGCACATGATTGGAGGGGCCCTGTTATTACTGGCACATGATTGGGGGGGCCCTGTTATTACTGGCACATGATTGGGGGGGCCCTGTTATTACTGGCACATGATTGGGGGGGCCCTGTTATTACTGGCACATGATTGGGGGGGCCCTGTTATCACTGGCACATGATTGGGGGGGGCCCTGTTATTACTGGCACATGATTGGGGGGGGGGCCTGTTATTACTGGCACAGGATTGGGGGGGGGGCTGTTATTACTGGCACAGGATTGGGGGGGCCCTGTTATTACTGGCACATGATTGAGGGGGGACTGTTATTATTGGCTGATGAGAGGCGCTGGGGGGCTGATGAGAGGCGCTGGGGGGCTGATGAGAGGCGCTGGGGGCTGCTGGAGAGGCACTGGGGGCTGCTATGAGGCATGAGGCTCTTATCTGAGGTCTGATTGGGGGTCATTCATATTGGGGTCTGAGCTGAGGTGTGATCTGAGGTCTTATTAACATTGGGGATCTTATTGGGGCTGTTAGCTAAAGTCTGATTAACATTGGGGGTCTGATTGGTGGTCTGACCTGAGGTGTAATGAAAAATATTTTTTTCTTATTGTGCCCACTTCCAGCCCGGAGCCCAGAGCACTGATCCGGAGCAGCTTGGAGAAAAAGGCCTCACAGTCTCCCACACTCCTTCTGCCCGGCCAAGCCAGCACCCCTGAGTCTTCAGAACTGTAAGTTTATACCCGGCGAGCAAAAATGCTGTCCCCCCCCAGATTTTTGGGGGTTCCTACACCCATGCCCGGGACCCCTGCCGATCAGCTGTTTGAGAAGGCAGCGGCTCTGGCATTAGTGCCGCGGCCTTCTCGCTGTTTACAGCAGGCCCAGTGATGTCACGACTAGTATCACTAGCCTGGGCGCGGCTAAGCTCCATTCAAGTGAACAGAGCTTAGCCCCGCCCAGGCTATTTATACTAGTCGTGACGTCACTGGGCCTGCGGTAAACAGCGAGAAGGCCACGGCGCAACTGCAAGCGCCGCTGCCTTCTCATACAGCTGATCTGCAGGTGTCCCGGGTGTCGGACCCCCGCCGATCAGATGCTGGTGATCTATCCAGAGGATAGATCGTCAGTTTAAAAAAACTGTAGAACCCCTTTAAGTAAAAAGAATTTTAAAACTTTTTTTTTACTGACGTGTGTAAATTGTTAGCACCTAGAAGAAACCAAAGAATTATGCAATATGTCATAATAATATTTTATATTTCTTGTTTAGCTTTATCAGGTTCTAACCAGAAATTCAGCATATTCTCCTATATAAAAATGGAATACTGTAAGTGACAGTCTCTTTTCTATAACATCACCTCTTAAAAGGGTTTTTTCAGCCTTCAAGTGCTCGTTCACACGACCGTATGGCTTTTTCAGTGCTTTGCATGCCGTTTTTAACGGATTAGTTTTTCTGTTTTTTGTTTCACTAGTGTTTCCAGTTCCATTCTGTTTTTCCGTATGGCATATACAGTATACAGTAATAACATAGAAAAAATTGGGCTGGGCATAAAATGTTTAATAGATGGTTCCACAAAAGCAGAATGGATACAGAAGACATACTGAGAGCATTCTGTATGTGTTCCATTTTTTTTGCGGACCCATTGACTTGAATGGAGTCACGGAACGCGATTTGCGGGCAATAATAGGACATGTTCTATCTTTGAACGGAATGGAAAAACGGAAATACGGAAACGGAATGCATACGGAGTACATTCCGTTTTTTTTTGCGGAACCATTGAATTGAATGGTTCCGTATACGGAACTCAAAAAACGGCCCGTATACGGAAGGCAAAAAACGTTCGTGTGAAACGAGCCCTAATACTGATGACCTATCTAGAGGCTAGGTCATCGGGCCAATTCAATGGTTCCGCAAAAAAAACGGAATGTACTCCGTATGCATTCCATTTCCGTATTTCCGTTTTTCCAATCCGTTCAAAGATAGAACATGTCCTATTATTATTATCTGACCAATGAAGGTCCAACACCCAGGATGGGGGTCCAACACCCAGGACCCCTGCCGATCAGCTGTTTGAGAAGGCACCAGCACCACTGTCTTCTCCATGCTCACCAAGCACAGCACTGTACATTGTATAGCGGCTGTGCTTAGTTCTGCAGCTCATCCCCATTCACATCTATGGAGCTATGCTTAGCCTAGGCCATGTTACAGATGAACGTGTCATCACACAGTCTAGGAAAAGCTGGAGAAGGCCGTGGCGCTACTACTACCAAGCACAGCCGCTATATAATGTACATCGCTGTGCTTGGTGAGCATGGAAAAGACCGTGGCGCCGGTGCCTTCTCAAACAGCTGATCGGCAGGGTTCCCAGGTGTTGGACCCCCACTGATCATATACTGATGACCTATCCAGAGGATAGGTCATCAGTATTAAAGTCTCGGAAAACCCCTTTAACTGTGTAGGGGAAAACTTACAGAAAAGGAGTTCTTAAGGGGTTCTAAAGTAATGGAGAATACCAAGACCTAGCTCTGACAGGAAATATAAGACAGGAATGCACCCAAGCCAAAATTGATATTTATTCATAGGCATATAGAGTATGCATATATTTAAATAAGTTTAATTTTCCTCAGTCTTGGGAATGAATTTCAAGACTTTTATTTAAGAATACACTCAAGGGCATAGCTATAGAGGGTGCAGAGGTAGCAGTTGAATCAAAACCTTGGTGCTTGAGGTGCTCCACAGTATTAAAAGACACCAGTATTATAAATGGCACATGGTAGGTATTTGTTACCAATTTCTGCTTCTGTGCTCAAAAGCATCAATTTATGCTTATTACTTCAGTGTTGAAAGCAATGAATGATCATACAACAATCCATTAATGCCACAACTCTCGCTTTCTAAATCTACTGAGAGTTACCTAGAATGCTCTTGGCAAAAGTTCATGACGCTTTATGCTTCCAGTGTATGTATTCATTCCTCTAGTCCCAGAAAGCTCCAGATTATTGGTTGACGTTTTATTTATCATAAATTTTAGGACTATTTTTCTTGGATACCAGATCATTGGGTGATAAACTGTACTCATTTTACAATGTGTAAGATAAAAGAAGTCTTATAACTGTATAATTTGCAGTGAGTCTTCTGAACAAGTATCTTTTATGAAGGCAAAAAAAACTGTATTTGTAATAAAATAACAGATTTTATTGGAGGAATGTCATGATATCCTAAGAGCTCTAATCTCCCCTGCAACACTAGTCACGGTGACTCTGTAACATGACCATGATGATTGTGTAACACCAGAGACTCGCTGTGACACCATCTGTACTAACAATGGGGACAGCTGAGTATTTGCATCCTCTCAATTTCTCTTTGAGTGTAATTCATTTATGATCAAACTGTCCATAACTCAGATTCCAAGTTCCATGTTACAATTTCAAATATTTGCATATTTTTGTTTAGAATGAATTATAATGCATTTCTGTGTAATTATGTATTCCTAGCTATACAGGCACATTAAGTACAGTAAAGATATGCATTATATAACTGATGACAGGTGATGATAAACAGGTGTGTCTGTAGTTTTATTTTTAGTGTTGTTTCGTTCATAAACTTTTACTCTCTCTACTCTGGTCATTTTAGATGGACATAAGCCGTGGCAGATTAGAATAATTCATAGTCTTAACTTTGCCCGACATCAGTCTTTCTATCAAATTACTTAGGACATGGGGTCAGCTAGAATATTGCATTGACTAGGAAATCAACTAATAATCAAATATTTTTATAGTGATCATTTGTGACATGGGGTAACATTGTTTGTGTTCAATATACAGTAGAGAATGTGGAAGTCCACTGTTTACAGTAAACTTTACACAATCACAATAGATATGAAATGTATTGTTGCTGAAGCAGTGTATTTACAGGGATTTTGTCCCCATGGTTCTGGACTATTATTTACAGTAATACATGTGAGTAGTATTGCACATAAAAAGTCCAGATCACCTTTTTCTATTTTCCTAATGCCCTCTGTTCCCATGCTGTCAACACTCAAAGCTGTGCTGATTTACACAGGACTGCTCCGCCACTTTCATCATGGAGAGAGAACTCCCAAAAATGGATTTCAGCAAAGCTTTAAATGCTGATTGTGACCCAGACCCTTTATCTTCAGCACTACTCATTATTACTGTACTGCAGATAATAATCCCAAATCCCCAACAATGCAGGAATTAGCTCCTGTAAAGCTGCCATTAGTTGCCTCACATTCAGGATTACTTACTCTCTCAAGTGCATCTTCCTTGTAGGAGAAGTTCAAGAGGGAACAGGTAATTCTGTATCATACAAGAGAATACTCTCATGGTGATTACCACATATTTTTCTATATGCATGGACTATCAATAGAGATGGCCTTGCGGTTCGCCCGGCGGTTGTTTCGTGGCAATCTTTACACATTCGCGATTCGCCGAACATGCGAACAACTGGCAATGTTCGCATGTGCCACATTCTTTGGCATTGCACCAAACTTTCCCCCATGACACATCCCTCAGGTGGGACAGGACAGCCAATTGAGACGTTTCAGCACATGGACACCCCCCCAACCCTATAACAGAACCTGATCTGGCAGCCATTTTACATTCTGTGTTTTGCCAGTGTAGGGAGAGGTTGCTTTGTGGAGCAGGGACACACTGTTAGGGACACCAAACGCTAGCTAATAGGGCCACAAAAATCCTTTTAACAACTGGTGTAGGTGTGCTATCTATAGGTGTGATATACTGAGGGGTGTGATATACTGATAATATACTTTCTAACATAGAAAGTATATTATAGTGCATTTGTATTGTGCAGCAGTTGTGTGCGGTTCTGCTGCGATACCGCAGGTATATAGAGGGACAAGCGCTATTAGAACAACTATTTGCAACGGGTGTGATATAACTGTTGCCCCCCAAAAAAAACTGATTGAGGGGTGCAATATACCTGCTTCCAAAAAATACTAATTAAGGGGTTTGATATACCTGCTTCCACAAAATACTGATTGAGGGGTGCGATATACCTGCTTCCACCAAATATTGATTAAGGGGTTCTATATACCTGCTTCCACAAACTACAGATTGAGGGCTGCGATATACCTACTTCCACAAAATACTGATTATGGGCTTTTATATACCTGCTTCCACAAAATACTGATTGAGGGGTGCGATATACCTGCTTCCACAAAATATTGATTAAAGGTTTCTATCTACCTATTTCCACAAAATACTGATTGAGGAGTGCGATATCGCTGCTTCCACAAAATACTGATTAAGGGGTTTGATATACCTGCTTCCATAAATTTGAGGGGTGCGATATACCTGTTTTCACCAAATATTGATTAGGGGGTCTATATAACTGCTTCCACAAAATACTGATTGATGAGTGCGATATACCTGCTTCCACAAAATACTAATCAAGGGGTTTGATATACCTGCTTCCACAAAATACTGATTGAGGGGTGCGATATACCTGCTTCCATAAATACTGATTAAGGGGTTTGATATACCTGTTTCCACCAAATATTGATTGAGGCCTACGATATACCTTCTTACACAAAATACTGATTAAGGGGTTTGATATACCTGTTTCCACCAAATATTGATTGAGGCCTATGATATACCTGCTTCCACAAAATACTGATTAAGGGGTTCGATATACCTACTTCCACAAAATACAGATTGAGGGGTGCAATATACCTGCTTCCCCCAAATATTGATTAATGGGTTCTATATACCTGCTTCCACAAAATACTGATTGAGGGGTGTGATATACCTGCTTCCACAAAATATTGATTAATTTATATTTACCTATTTCCACAAAATACTGATGGAGGAGTGCGATATTCCTGCTTTCACAAAATACTGATTAAGGGGTTTGATATACCTGCTTCCACAAAATTGAGGGGTGCGATATACCTGTTTTCACCAAATATTGATTAGGGGTTCTACAGTATATACCTGCTTCCACAAAATACTGATTGAGGAGTGCGATATACCTGCTTCCACAAAATACTGATCAAGGGGTTTGATATACCTGCTTCCACAAAATACTGATTGAGGGGTGCGATATACCTGCTTCCACAAAATACTGAATAAGGGGTTTGATATACCTGCTTCCACAAAATACTGATTAAGGGGTTTGATATACCTGTTTCCACCAAATATTGATTGAGGCCTGCGATATACCTGTTTCCACAAAATACAGATTAAGGGGTTCGAAATACCTACTTCCACAAAATACAGATTGAGGGGTGTGATATACCTGCTTCCCCCAAATATTGATTAATGGGTTCTATATACCTGCTTCCACAAAATACTGATTGAGGGGTGCGATATACCTACTTCCACAAAATTCTGATTAAGGGGTTTGATATACCTGCTTCCACAAAATACTGATTGAGGGGTGAGATATACCTGCTTCCACCAAATATTGATTAATGGGTTCTATATATCTGCTTCTACAAAATACTGATTAAGGGGTTTGATATACCTGCTTCCACCAAATACTGATTGAGACCTGCGATACACCTGCTTCCACAAAATACTGATTAAGGGGATTGATATACCTGTTTCCACCAAATACTGATTTAGGCCTGCGATATACCTGCTTCCACAAATACTGCTCTTCTCTAGGGACTTTGGCACAGGGTCATTTTGAAAATGACAGGCAGAGAAAGAGGAAGGCCGTTCCGCAGGGGTGGTAGGCAGTGTCGGACTGGCGTGCCAAGGGCCCAACAGTAGAAGTGACTCTAGTGGCCCACCCTATAGTTTCATACAAATATTGACACTTAAGGGGGTTTTCCGATTTGCATCAACATTCTTTAAAATAATCCATTATATAGGAAGCTATAGTGTAATAGGGCACATGACCCCTGCAGCTAATCACTTGGCTTGGTGCTGTACACCACTGACGCCAGTGATTAGTTACAGCAGTCAAGTGCGGTACACAGGCATTTTACCGCGGCAGCCAAAACATTATGTCCCAGCTGCAGCCCGATGGAGAAAACATAGTATGGGTGCTGGATCAAATAGTGGTTAGGATGGTTAGTTTAAATGTTTTTTTTTGTTTTTGTTTTTTCATTTTTATTTTAACAGCATCCCTGTAGTTTGGCCTCAAAAATTTGACCTTCAAGCTCAGTACTTAGATACCATAATAATACCAAGCTCTGTACTTATATAAGGTAACATAACCAAGCTGTGTGTATAGATACAGCAACAGAACTCTGTTACACACATACTTCTACATATGCCAGCACTATTTCATACACACACTGTCATACATGCAGACACTCTTACACACACACACACACACACACTGTCATACATGCAGGCACTCTAACATACACACACACTTTCATACATGCAGTCACCCTTTCATGCACACACTGTCATACATGTAGGCACCCTTTCATTCACACACTGTCATACATGCATATACTCTTACATATACACACTGTCATTTATGCAGGTGTAACACCCCAGAGTTGTGTTACAACACTCTTCTACCTCGCTACTGTCTGTTAAGAGCCTTTACCTTGTCATCTGATATGATTTTACATTATGTCATTCACAAGTGTGCATAAACCATGTTAAATGTAAATTATTGTTATAATTTTCCATGTTTACAGCAGGTGGCAGCAATGCATTGGTATAGAATTAGTTTCAGTTTAGTACATCTAAGCTGGAATAGTTCATTCCAGCTTAGCTCCCCCTCTGTGGAGGTGTGGACTATTCCCACAACCTACACCCTGGGTGGAGAAGGAAGCTAGAAAGGAGTGTAGCCCACCCCCTGCTAGGGGTAGGGTGTGTGTGTGTGTTAGGAGCTCCCCGATATAGGGAAGAAAGCCAGGATCTTGTCTCAGCTGAGACATTGATCAAATCCCCAGCCTGAGCCCTGCAGCCTCAGCTGGATAGAGCAAGCAGATAACCTCCAGTTCCAGGAAGAAAGCATTCCCTGAGAATATAACTGTGAGTAAAGTCCAGAGACCCTGGAGATGCCATATTCTTCCTCAGCTAGTCAGTCCCCATAAAGCAGAAGATATAAAGAAAGTGCAGAAGCCAAATTCCTGCCATAGTTTTAGAGCTACTAAGCAGACGTCCTTTCCTGCAAGCTCCAGGTTTATAGAGCAGAAGATTCATTCCTGCCAACCATTGCTGAAAGCCTGCTGGGACCTAAGACCAAAGCTGTACCTTGCTTGGATGCGATACTGATACTGATTGAGGCCTGCGATATACCTGCTTCCACAAAAAACTGATTAAGGTGTTTGATATACCTGTTTCCACCAAATATTGATTGAGGCCTACGATATACCTCCTTCCACAAAATACTGATTACGGGGTTTGATATACCTGTTTCCACCAAATATTGATTGAGGCCTGCGATATACCTGCTTCCACAAAATACCGATTAAGGGGTTCGATATACCTACTTTCACAAAATACAGATTGAGGGGTGCGATATACCTGCTTCCCCCAAATATTGATTAATTGGTTCTATATACCTGCTTCCACAAAATACTGATTGAGGGGTGCGATATACCTGCTTCCACAAAATACTGAATAAGGGGTTTGATATACCTGCTTCCACAAAATACTGATTAAGGGGTTTGATATACCTGTTTCCACCAAATATTGATTGAGGCCTACGATATACCTCCTTCCACAAAATACTGATTAAGGGGTTTGATATACCTGTTTCCACCAAATATTGATTGAGGCCTGCGATATACCTGTTTCCACAAAATACAGATTAAGGGGTTCGAAATACCTACTTCCACAAAATACAGATTGAGGGGTGTGATATACCTGCTTCCCCCAAATATTGATTAATGGGTTCTATATACCTGCTTCCACAAAATACTGATTGAGGGGTGCGATATACCTACTTCCACAAAATTCTGATTAAGGGGTTTGATATACCTGCTTCCACAAAATACTGATTGAGGGGTGAGATATACCTGCTTCCACCAAATATTGATTAATGGGTTCTATATATCTGCTTCTACAAAATACTGATTAAGGGGTTTGATATACCTGCTTCCACCAAATACTGATTGAGACCTGTGATACACCTGCTTCCACAAAATACTGATTAAGGGGATTGATATACCTGTTTCCACCAAATACTGATTTAGGCCTGCGATATACCTGCTTCCACAAATACTGCTCTTCTCTAGGGACTTTGGCACAGGGTCATTTTGAAAATGACAGGCAGAGAAAGAGGAAGGCCGTTCCGCAGGGGTGGTAGGCAGTGTCGGACTGGCGTGCCAAGGGCCCAACAGTAGAAGTGACTCTAGTGGCCCACCCTATAGTTTCATACAAATATTGACACTTAAGGGGGTTTTCCGATTTGCATCAACATTCTTTAAAATAATCCATTATATAGGAAGCTATAGTGTAATAGGGCACATGACCCCTGCAGCTAATCACTTGGCTTGGTGCTGTACACCACTGACGCCAGTGATTAGTTACAGCAGTCAAGTGCGGTACACAGGCATTTTACCGCGGCAGCCAAAACATTATGTCCCAGCTGCAGCCCGATGGAGAAAACATAGTATGGGTGCTGGATCAAATAGTGGTTAGGATGGTTAGTTTAAATGTTTTTTTTTGTTTTTTGTTTTTCATTTTTATTTTAACAGCATCCCTGTAGTTTGGCCTCAAAAATTTGACCTTCAAGCTCAGTACTTAGATACCATAATAATACCAAGCTCTGTACTTATATAAGGTAACAGAACCAAGCTGTGTGTATAGATACAGCAACAGAACTCTGTTACACACATACTTCTACATATGCCAGCACTATTTCATACACACACTGTCATACATGCAGACACTCTTACACACACACACACACTGTCATACATGCAGGCACTCTAACATACACACACACTTTCATACATGCAGTCACCCTTTCATGCACACACTGTCATACATGTAGGCACCCTTTCATTCACACACTGTCATACATGCATATACTCTTACATATACACACTGTCATTTATGCAGGTGTAACACCCCAGAGTTGTGTTACAACACTCTTCTACCTCGCTACTGTCTGTTAAGAGCCTTTACCTTGTCATCTGATATGATTTTACATTATGTCATTCACAAGTGTGCATAAACCATGTTAAATGTAAATTATTGTTATAATTTTCCATGTTTACAGCAGGTGGCAGCAATGCATTGATATAGAATTAGTTTCAGTTTAGTACATCTAAGCTGGAATAGTTCATTCCAGCTTAGCTCCCCCTCTGTGGAGGTGTGGACTATTCCCACAACCTACACCCTGGGTGGAGAAGGAAGCTAGAAAGGAGTGTAGCCCACCCCCTGCTAGGGGTAGGGTGTGTGTGTGTGTGTTAGGAGCTCCCCGATATAGGGAAGAAAGCCAGGATCTTGTCTCAGCTGAGACATTGATCAAATCCCCAGCCTGAGCCCTGCAGCCTCAGCTGGATAGAGCAAGCAGATAACCTCCAGTTCCAGGAAGAAAGCATTCCCTGAGAATATAACTGTGAGTAAAGTCCAGAGACCCTGGAGATGCCATATTCTTCCTCAGCTAGTCAGTCCCCATAAAGCAGAAGATATAAAGAAAGTGCAGAAGCCAAATTCCTGCCATAGTTTTAGAGCTACTAAGCAGACGTCCTTTCCTGCAAGCTCCAGGTTTATAGAGCAGAAGATTCATTCCTGCCAACCATTGCTGAAAGCCTGCTGGGACCTAAGACCAAAGCTGTACCTTGCTTGGATGCGATACTGATACTGATTGAGGCCTGCGATATACCTGCTTCCACCAAAAACTGATTAAGGTGTTTGATATACCTGTTTCCACCAAATATTGATTGAGGCCTACGATATACCTCCTTCCACAAAATACTGATTACGGGGTTTGATATACCTGTTTCCACCAAATATTGATTGAGGCCTGCGATATACCTGCTTCCACAAAATACCGATTAAGGGGTTCGATATACCTACTTTCACAAAATACAGATTGAGGGGTGCAATATACCTGCTTCCCCCAAATATTGATTAATTGGTTCTATATACCTGCTTCCACAAAATACTGATTGAGGGGTGCGATATACCTACTTCAACAAAATTCTGATTAAGTGGTTTGATATACCTGCTTTCACAAAATACTGATTGAGGGGTGCGATATACCTGCTTCCACCAAATATTGATTAATGGGTTCTATATATCTCCTTCTACAAAATACTGATTAAGGGGTTTGATATACCTGCTTCCACCAAATACTGATTGAAGCCTGTGATACACCTGCTTCCACAAAATACTGATTAAGGGGATTGATATACCTGCTTCTAACAAATATTGATTAAGGCCTGCGATACACCTGCTTCCACAAAATACTGATTAAGAGGTTCGATATACCTGTTTCCACCAAATATTGATTGAGGCCTGCGATATACCTGCTTCCATAAAATACCGATTAAGGGGTTCGATATATCTACTTCCAGAAAATACAGATTGAAGGGTGCGATATACCTGCTTCCCCCAAATATTGATTAATGGGTTCTATATACCTGCTTCCACAAAATACTGATTGAGGGGTGGGATATACCTACTTCTACAAAATTCTGATTAAGGGGTTTGATATACCTGCTTCCACAAAATACTGATTGAGGGGTGCGATATACCTTCTTCCACCAAATATTGATTAATGGGTTCTATATATCTGCTTCTACAAAATACTGATTAAGGGGTTTGATATACCTGCTTCCACCAAATACTGATTGAAGCCTGTGATACACCTGCTTCCACAAAATACTAATTAAGGGGATTGATATATCTGCTTCTAACAAATATTGATTAAGGCCTGCGATACACCTGCTTCCACAAAATACTGATTAAGGGGTTCGATATACCTGTTTCCACTAAATACTGATTGAGGCCTGCGATATACCTGCTTCTACAAATACTGCTCTTCTCTAGGGACTTTGGCACAGGGTCATTTTGAAAATGACAAGCAGAGAAAGAGGAAGGCCATTCCGCAGGGGTGGTAGGCAGTGTCGGACTGGCGTGCCAAGGGCCCACCAGTAGAAGTGACTCTAGTGGCCCACCCTATAGCTTCATACAAATATTGACACTTAAGGGGGTTTTCCGATTTGCATCAACATTCTTTAAAATAATCCATTATATAGTAAGCTGTAGTGTAATAGCGCACATGACTCACTTGGCTTGGTGCTGTACACCCCTGAGGCCAGTGATTAGTTACAGCAGTCAAGTGCGGTACACAGGCATTTAACCGCGGCAGCCAAAACATTATGTCCCAGCTGCAGCCCGATGGAGAAAACATAGTATGGGTGCTGGATCAAATAGTGGTTAGGATGGTTAGTTTAAGTGTTTTTTTTGTTTTTGTTTTTTCATTTTTATTTTAACAGCATCCCTGTAGTTTGGCCTCAAAAATTTGACCTTCAAGCTCAGTACTTAGATACCATAATAATACCAATCTCTGTACTTATATAAGATAACAGAACCAAGTTGTGTGTATAGATACAGCAACAGAAATCTGTTACACACATACTTCTACATATGCCAGCACTATTTCATACACACACTGTCATACATGCAGACACTCTTAGGCCTCATGCACACGACAGTATTTTTTCACGGTCCGCAAAACGGGGTTCCTTTGGTCCGTGATCCGTGACCGTTTTTTCATCCGTGGGTCTTCCTTTGGAGGATCCACGGACATGAAAAAAAAGTCGTTTTGGTGTCCGCCTGGCCGTGCGGAGCCAAACGGATCCGTCCTGACTTACAATGCAAGTCAATGTGGACGGATCCGTTTGACGTTGACACAATATGGTGCAATTGCAAACGGATCCGTCCCCCATTTACTTTCAATGTAAAGTCAGGAGTTAATATACCATAGTGATGGGGACGCTTCAAGTTAGAATATCCTACGAACTGTCTACATGACTGCCCCCTGCTGCCTGGCAGCACCCGATCTTTTACAGGGGGCTGTGATCCGCACAATTAACCCCTCAGGTGCCGCACCTAAAGGGTTAATTGTGCATATCATAGCCCCCTGTAAGAGATCAGGTACTGCCAGGCAGAGGGAGAGGGGAGGCCACACTGGCCACCAATGAATATAATATTGGGGAGGGAGGGGGTCTGCCCCCTCCTGCCTGGCAGCACCTGATCTCTTACAGGGGGCTATGATACGCACAATTAACCCTTTAGGTGCGGCACCTGAGGGGTTAATTGTGCGGATCACAGCCCCCTGTAAAAGATCGGGTGCTGCCAGGCAGCAGGGGGCAGTCATGTACACAGTTCTCAGTATATACTAACTTGAAGCGTCCCCATCACTATGGGAACGCCTCTGTGTTAGAATATACTGTTGGATATGAGTTTTCACGAAGTGAAAACTCATATCTGAAAAAGCTTTTATGCAGACGGATCTGTGATCCGTCTGTGTGAAAGTTGCCAATGGCCACGGATCGCGGATGCCAATCTTGTGTGCATCCGTGTTTTTTCACGGACCCATTGACTTGAATGGGTCCGTGAACCATTGTCCGTCAAAAAAAATAGGACAGGTCCTATTTTTTTGACGGACAGGAAACACGGATCACGGATGAACAACGGTGCATTTTGAAAGTCAATGGGTCCGCAGAAAATCACGGAAAACGGAACAACGGCCACGGATGCACACAACGGTCATGTGCATGAGGACTTACACACACACACTGTCATACATGCATGCACTCTTACATACACACACACAGTCATACATGCAGTCAACCTTTCATGCACACACTGTCATACATGTAGGCACCCTTTCATTCACACACTGTCATACATGCATATACTCTTACATATACACACTGTCATTTATGTAGGTGTAACACCCCAGAGTTGTGTTACAACACTCTTCTACCCCGCTACTGTCTGTTAAGAGCCTTTACCTTGTCATCTGATATGATTTTACATTATGTCATTCACAAGTGTGCATAAACCATGTTAAATGTAAATTATTGTTATAATTTTCAATGTTCACCAGCAGGTGGCAGCAATGCGTTGATATAGAATCAGTTTCAGTTTAGTACATCTAAGCTGGAATAGTTCATTCCAGCTTAGCTCCCCCTCTGTGGAGGTGTGGACTATTCCCACAACCTACAGTCGTGGCCAAAAGTTTTGAGAATGACGCAAATATTCGTTTTCACAAAGTTTGCTGCTAAACTGCTTTTAGATCTTTGTTTCAGTTGTTTCTGTGATGTAGTGAAATATAATTACACGCACTTCATACGTTTCAAAGGCTTTTATAGACAATTACATGACATTTATGCAGAGTCAGTATTTGCAGTGATCGCCCTTCTTTTTCAGGACCTCTGCAATTAGACTGGTCATGCTCTCAATCAACTTCTGGGCCAATTCCTGACTGATAGCAACCCATTCTTTCATAATCACTTCTTGGAGTTTGTCAGAATTAGTGGGTTTTTGTTTGTCCACCCGCCTCTTGAGGATTGACCACAAGTTCTCAATGGGATTAAGATCTGGGGAGTTTCCAGGCCATGGACCTAAAATGTCAACGTTTTGGTCCCCGAGCCACTTAGTTATCACTTTTGCCTTATGGCACGGTGTTCCATCGTGCTGGAAAATGCATTGTTCTTCACCAAACTGTTGTTGGATTGTTGGAAGAAGTTGCTGTTGGAGGGTGTTTTGGTACCATTCTTTATTCATGGCTGTGTTTTTGGGCAAAATTGTGAGTGAGCCCACTTCCTTGGATGAGAAGCAACCCCACACATGAATGGTCTCAGGATGCTTTACTGTTGGCATGACACAGGACTGATGGTAGCGTTCACCTTTTCTTCTCCGGACAAACCTTTTTCCAGATGCCCCAAACAATCGGAAAGAGGCTTCATCGGAGAATATGACTTTGCCCCAGTCCTCAACAGTCCATTCACCAAACTTTCTGCAGAAGATCAATCTGTCCCTGATGTTTTTTTTGGAGAGAAGTGGCTTCTTTGCTGCCCTTCTTGACACCAGGCCATCTTCCAAAAGTCTTCGCCTCACTGTGCGTGAAGATGCGCTCACACCTGCCTGCTGCCATTCCTGAGCAAGCTCTGCACTGGTGGCACTCCGATCCCACAGCTGAATCCTCTTTAGGAGATGATCCTAGCGCTTGCTGGACTTTCTTGGACGCCCTGAAGCCTTCTTAACAAGAATTGAACCTTTTTCCTTGAAGTTCTTGATGATCCTATAAATTGTTGATTGAGGTTCAATCTTAGTAGCCACAATATCCTTGCCTGTGAAGCCATTTTTATGCAACGCAATGATGGCTGCACGCGTTTCTTTGCAGGTCATCATGGTTAACAATGGAAGAACAATGATTTCAAGCATCACCCTCCTTTTAACATGTCAAGTCTTCCATTTTAACCCAATCAGCCTGACATAATGATCTCCAGCCTTGTGCTCGTCAACATTCTCACCTGAGTTAACAAGACGATTACTGAAATGATCTCAGCAGGTCCTTTAATGACAGCAATGAAATGCAGTGGAAAGTTTTTTTTGGGATTAAGTTAATTTTCATGGCAAAGAAGGACTATGCAATTCATCTGATCACTCTTCATAACATTCTGGAGTATATGCAAATTGCTATTATAAAAACTTAAGCAGCAACTTTTCCAATTTCCAATATTTATGTAATTCTTAAAACTTTTGGCCACGACTGTACACTCTGGGTGGAGAAGGAAGTTAGAAAGGAGTGTAGCCCACCCCCTGCTAGGGGTAGGTTGTGTGTGTTAGGAGCTCCCCGATACAGGGAAGAAAGCCAGGATCTTGTCTCGGCTGAGACATTGATCAAATCCCCAGCCTGAGCCCTGCAGCCTGAGCCCTGCAGCCTCAGCCTGGATAGAGCAAGCAGATAACCTCCAGTTCCAGGAAGAAAGCATTCCCTGAGAATATAACTGTGAGTAAAGTCCAGAGACCCAGGAGATGCCATATTCCTTCTCAGCTAGTCAGTCCCCATAAAGCAAAAGATATAAAGAAAGTGCAGAAGTCAAATTCCTGCCATAGTTTTAGAGCTACTAAGCATCCTTTCCTGCAAGCTCCAGGTTTAAAGAGCAGAAGATTCATTCCTGCCAACCATTGCTGAAAGCCTGCTGGGACCTAAGACCAAAGCTGTACCTTGCTTGGATACAAGTTACCCTCAGTAAATATGGGTTTGAACTTTACCAAAGGTCTGGACATCAGTTTCTGCTGCAAAAATCCCTCTATTACTCCTCCTATCACTACACTCCAATTTTTTTGCAAGTGAGCCAGGAGCCAGGAGTCCAGGCGTACCCAGGTAGGAGACACCGTTGACACCACTACCACTATCCTACAGATACACCACTCTGGCATTCCTACTCTGGGACGTGCGTTATAACACCTTTGAAGGGTCCTGTGATAGTACCCTGCGCAAGCTGCAATTGGCGTCACGACAAATACAGAACATTAAACAACCCATATCCTGACCCACTGCATAAGTGGCGTTAGCGTACCCGTTCCTGGTCACTGCACAGGCACTCTTAAATACACACACTGTCATACATGCAGCACTCTTACATACACACTGTCATACATGCATGTACTCTTACATACACACACTGTCATAAATGCAGGCACTCTTACAAACACACTGTCATACATGCAGGCACTTTTTTAAGCCAATTACAATACATGTAGATTCCTTCCTCTCCTCATGGCCCTCTGTATTGCTAGTTGTGTCCCCAGGTCCTGAGCAAGGCTCCTCCCCCTTGCAGCAGCAGCAGGGCTCCAGACTGATCACACAGGC
This sequence comes from Bufo bufo, assembly GCF_905171765.1. Taxonomy (NCBI): domain Eukaryota; kingdom Metazoa; phylum Chordata; class Amphibia; order Anura; family Bufonidae; genus Bufo; species Bufo bufo. The sequence continues at coordinate 190,647,062 of NC_053391.1, read as the reverse complement.
AGCAGTCCTTCTAGCAGTGCTGCCTCGTTGGAGGAGAGGCTGTCAGTGGTATTGACTGACAGGTTCTAGTCCAATCAGCACTCCTGGTCATAGTAAGGCTGTTTCCACATAATTTAATTTACATAAAATCGCGGCAAAATGCCTCATTTTTTTTGCTGTGATTTTATGAAAATCTGATCATGTGGAAACAGACTTACTGACCGGGAGTGCTGATTACACAAAACCTATCAGTTCCCATGAATCAGCGCTGGTATGGAGCCCTCCTTCTCATTTAGGATGAATAGCATGCAGCATGCATCCTACAGTGTACAGGGGGCAGAGCTTATCGCAGACAGCTTCTAAGCAAGGAAGCTCGCTGCTGGTTTGGAGGCCCACCGAGGAATTCCCCTGCTTTCCGGTGGGCCAAGTGGCTCACTCAACCTTCCACTTCTGCACCCTCCTCATCCTCTGTATCTGCACCCTCCTCACTCTCTGCTGTGTGCACCCCCAAAGACACCACCACCACCATAGCCCCTCCCTTCGAGTCAGAGGAATAATTTTCCCATCCATTCCCAGACCTTACCGATGCGCAGCCATTCTTGCCATCGGATGAGGAAGAGGAGGTAGCAACAGCCGCCACCCAGCGGTCTGACGACAGTGCCCAGATCAGCCCAAGGAGGGTGTTCTCCGCTGTTGCTGCCTACTCCGAGATCTCTAATGTCATTGGTGGTAAAGGTGACGATGATGACGTGACTATGGACATCACGTGGGTGCCCGCAAGAGAGGAAGAGGAGGGGAGTTCAGAGGGAGAGACGGAGCAGCAGATAGGGAGGATAAGGAGAGAAAACAGGCAGAACTTGCAGTGCACAGGAGGCAAAAAGCAGACTCCAAATGTATCTGGAGTGAGCCATCCACCATGCACGGTCACATCTTGCACTCACAGGATGCCGGCACATGGCTCCGCAGTGTGGGCTTTTTTAACGTGTCAGCTGCTGACAATAGTGTTGCCATTTGCTGCCTGTGCTGTCAACGCAAAAGGCACGGTAAGCCCAAATCTCACCTAGGGACAACCGCCTTAAGAAGGCACCTGGCCTCCCATCACCGAGCCCATTGGGAGCAACGCCCAGTGGTAGGAACCCACAAAGCCACACTCCCGGCGCTCCACATCCTGCCTCTTCCCCTTCTCCTCTCCTCCCATTTTTCCTCCACTCCACCTTCCACCGTGCCATCGTCACGTTCATCTGGCAGAAGGCAGGCTTCCGTGGCCCAAATGTTCGAGCATAAAAAGTTGATGACGCCGGATAACCCTCTTGCCCAATGGCTGGCCGCTGGCTTGTCGGAACTGCTAGCCCGCCAACTACTGCCATATAAACTGGTGGACTCAGAGACCTTTAGAAAATTTGTGGCCATTGGCACACCGCAATGGAAAGTCCCCGGAAGGAAATATTTCTCCCAGAAGGGCATCCCAGAGCTATTTGGCCACATTCAGCGGCGAGTGAATATATCTCTGACACACAGTGTCGGTGCCAGGATACATCTGACCACAGACACGTGGTCTAGCAAACACTGGCAGGGAAGGTACATAACTTTTACTGCCCACTGGGTAAACCTTCTGATGGCCGTCAAGCATGTAACCCGTGGCACCCATGTGGATTTGGTGTTACCGCCACGAATTGCATGCAGGCCTGCCTCTTCTTCTCCTCCTACTCCATCCTCTGTCTCCTCCTCGGCTGACTCCTCCTTTTCCATTGCTACCGCCTCTTCCGCTGCACCCCCCAAGCTCCCCAGAACCTATTTGACGTGCCAGGTGAGATGTTGCCATGCTGTGCTGCAGCTATTGTGCCTGGAAGCCAAGAGCCACACCGGTCCTGCACTGCTTTCAGCTCTGCAGTCACAGGCCAATCAGTGGCTAACCCCGCTCAATTTGACAGTTGGTAAAGTGGCGTGCGACAACGGTGCCAATCTGCTGAGCGCACTGAAACTGGGCAAAATGACACACGTGCTGTGCATGGCACACGTCTGAACTTAGTTGTGCAGCGATTCGTTGCCAAATACCCTGGTGTCCAGGACGTCTTGCAGCAGGCCAGGAAAATCTCTAGCCATTTTAGAAGATCTTATACGGCCATGGCTCACCTTGCTGACGTTCAGAGGCGACATCACCTGCCTGTCAGACGTCTGATTTGTGACAGCCCGACGCACTGGAACTCCACCTTTAATATACTTGATAGGCTGCTCCAGCAGCAACATGCCATTAACGACTACCTGTACGAACTTTTCAGCAGGACAGGTTCTGGGGAGCTTGGTTTCTTTTCACTGCGCCAGTAGTTGCTCATGCGCGACGCATGCAGACTTCTGCGGCCATTTGATGAAATCACCAAACTGGTCAGTCGCAGCCAGGGCACCATTAGTGACATCGTACCTTACACCTTCTTTCTGGAGCGTGCATTGCGTCGTGTCATTGATCAAGCCGTCGAGGAGTATGAGCTGGAAGATGAGGAAGTCGCAATGCTGAATACATTCCCAAGGGGGGGCTACTCCTTCTGAGACAAGTCAGCATGAGTCTGAAGAGGAGTCAGAGGAGTATAGTGGCTAGGGGGAGGCGGAGGATGAGGAGCAAGAAGAGCAGGATTTGAGGGGGACTTTTAACTTTTTGGGGATCCGGGGGGGGCGGAGCTAGCCGCGTCAGGAAATGGCCGCCTGAACTGAGAGCTCCTCACAGCAGCACGCAGTTCAAAGCTATTAGACGGGATCCCACCCTGCTTTAGTATGGGGAAACCTAACAGAGACAAGCCTAAAGAGTCCCAGATGACGCCTAAGCACGCCAGAGGACAATCCGATTTGGATAAATTCCTTAAAAAGAAGCTATCCTCGCCGACAGTTAGAACCAAGATGGCGCTGGAAGCTGCCGCCGCCTCTACTTTCACTGAAGACTCCGATGATGAGGGCTCCTGCACTATGTCTGAGACACGCAGTGAGCGAGGCTCGACACCCATCACCAGAGCCTTCCTCAAGGAGTCCTTGGCCCTTGCTTTTGAGCCAGTTCTGAGAGAATTATCCGCCATCAAAACAGAATTTAAGCAGACGGGGCACAGAGTTTCAGTCCTAGAAGAATCCCAGCTCGCCATAACTAAACATAACCGCGCGCTGCAATCGAAAGTGGAGGAGATCCACGAACACATGAATACAACTTACCTATACCTGGAGGACCAGGAGAACAGGAGCCGAAGAAAGAACGTCCGCATGAGAGGAGTTCCTGAAAGTGTGCAAAGAGACGACATTTTAGACACGGTCAGTCAAATTTTGTCCTCCTTGCTAGGTCAGGAAAGGGCAGAGAAAATAGTCATAGAAAGAGCCCATAGAGCCCTTAGACCTAAGCCGCAGCCAGACGCACCGCCACGTGATATTATATGTGGCTTACTAAGCTTTGTCGACACGGCAGCCATCTTAACTGCCGCTAGGCAAAAAGGCGAACTATCACTTGAAAACGCCAAAATGCAACTGTACCAAGACCTCGCAGCAAGCACCTTGGCGAAGCGCCGGCAACTCAAGCCGCTTACTGCCCTCCTTAGGGAAAGAAGACACCCTCTGCGCTGGCTTTTCCCATTCGGCCTCTGTGCCACTATCAACGGTAAGCAGATCACTGTCCGGCACCCAGATGACCTCACCAAGATGTGGGACGCTTTGCAGATAGATCCTTTAGATATTCCCTCCCGGCTTCCTTTGACAGGAGACTTGAAGATGCCATCGCTACCTGCAATTGAGGACTGGAAAGTAGCCAAGAAATTCAAGTCGCCGCAAGCGAAGAAACGTCAGGCGGAACTCCAGGACACTTGAATATTCTTTAAATATTTGTCTCTAATATTTACCCTCCCTTAGGAGGCACCCTGAGGTTGATTTTATATTTACCTTAGTTCCATGGGCAGTATAACAGATTTAAAATACTGTCTCTGTTCCAAAATGCTGTACTGTGGCCCTTATCGCTACCATTGCCTCCTTGCCCACTATCTACCTCCTATGGTAAGGTGCTACCTGAGATGCCAACTTCATTCGATCCTAGAATATAAATATATTCCAAGGCTCATCTCAATCTAAGTAAGGGGGCAATGATACGCTGCATACTCCTGTTTTTCCAAGGGCCATAGCATGTCATACTAATATGCCACCATGCACCAGTACTTAATATGTTTGAAGAGTGTTTATTGCTGGGTTCACACCCCAATGCATGGAGTAACCTGGGAGATCCATGTTTAGATTGGGTCGTCCCAGATATTATTAAGGTGAGATCTCACGGTCTTGATAATATGCTTGTGCTGTGAGAGGCCCACACAGGCTTTGTGTATCTCACAGTTTTCTCCCCCCTACCTACCTTCCTTTTCATACCTATTTCCTTATCTTCCCCCCCCCCTCCCCTTCCCCTCTTCTTGTTCACCTCCTTCTCTCTATACCCTCCCTGAAGGAGGTCATCAATTGATTGCTCTGAGTATTAATATGCTCAATTTTGTTTTTGTTTTTATGTGTTATGTATATAGTTTTTCAAGATGGGTACTGTTTCCAGGAATTTTTGATCCTCTGGGATGCAACTTTTCGTACGGTCACACAACCTTCCACACTTCATGGATTCCTTGAAGGTAACTTCACTAAACGTAAATGGGCTTAATGTTCCTCAGAAAAGAAGTCAGGTCTTTCAGATGCTAAGGAGAGAGAGGGAAGACCTCCTGTTCCTACAGGAGACGCATTTCAGACCTAACCATATCCCAACCCTTTTCTCTAAACAATACACAAAATGGTTTCATAGTTCCCATTCTTCTGCTTCCAGGGGGGTATCCATAGGCATTGGAGCCAATATTCCTTTCCAAATCCAGGCGCAATACGTAGACCCGGAGAGCAGATTTTTATTTCTAAAAGGCACGCTCTTTGGCAATAAACTGACCTTAGTCAACATATATGCTCCTAACGCTAAGCAAATTCCCTGGTTGATTAGGGTACTAAAATCACTTAAAGACTTTAGAGAGGGAATTTTGGTCCTTGGAGGAGATCTGAACCTAACTTTGGATCACCCCATGGACTCCACCTCGGGAACCCCCAAATACTCTTCTGCACAACTCCGTAAACTACGAAAATCACTTTCTGATCATCAAATTACAGACACCTGGAGATTGGCTCATCCTAGTGACAGAGACTTCACATTTTTCTCAGCAGTCCATAGATCTTTTCAGCGCCTTGACTACATTTTTCTCTCTAACCATGTCCTGGAGAGGATTAAGTCCTCATCTATCAGGCAGATTACTGTTTCTGATCACGCCCCTGTCTGTCTGGTGTTCCAGTTGAAGGGCCTACCTCCTAAAGCATGGTCATGGAGACTTAATGAGACCCTCCTGGAAAATGACAGAGACAGACTTAAGCTAGAAGGAAAACTTGAAACCTTCCTTGAATTGAACTGTACCCCTCTTATAGATAAGGCTATGATATGGGTGGCTCATAAGGCGTACATAAGGGGTGAGCTTATATCCTTAGGCACATGGGTACACAAACAAAGGTCACTTCAAGTAGACTCTATTTTGACCCAAATCTCTGTTTTGGAAAACATCTCTAAAAAAGATCCCTCAGATACTCATTATAAGGAACTTATTAAACTAAGAAGTCAGCTGAGGGATTTATTAAACATTAAATCAGCCAAAGCCCTCAGGGCTGCTAAATACAAAGTCTATATGCATGGTGACAAAGGCTCTAAGCTACTCTCACAAATGATTAAAGGACAAAGGGAAAAAACCTTTATACAGGGGATTAAGTCGGAAAAGGGACACCAGCTCACCAACACCCCGGCGATAGCAGAAGAATTTGCTAAATTTTACTCCTCTCTCTACAACTTAGAATCCATTAGCCCAGAACACGCACTAGCCAAAATTAAGACCTTTTTAGAGACAATTAAAGTCCCGACTCTAGATTCTACTGAAAAAGATATATTATTATCCCCGGTTACAGTAGAGGAGGTACTAGAGGCCCTAGCAAGTACTCCATCAGGGAAATCCCCAGGTCCAGATGGGTTACCTATAATATATTACAAAAAGTTCAAGAAAACCCTGGCACCACATTTAGCAGACTTATGCAATTCCCTATTAAAAGGAACTTCCCTCCCACCACAATCACTGATTGCCCACATAACAGTTATCCCCAAAGAAGGGAAAGACCCCGCTAAATGCAGTAGCTATAGGCCAATCTCCCTACTTAACGTAGATGTTAAATTATGGGCCAAACTCCTGAGCCATAGAATAGCAAAGCTTCTCCCCAAACTGATTGGCGAGGAACAAGTAGGTTTTGTGAAGGGACGTGAGGGCAAGCATAATGTTAGTAGAGTCTTGCACGCCATATACTACGCGAAAAAACACAAGATCCCATTGACCCTGTTAGGTACCGATGCTGAAAAAGCATTTGACAGGGTCAATTGGATTTTCATTGACAGTGCCTTGCGCCATTTTGGTTTTCCACCCTTGTTTATTTCTGCCATTTTTTTCGCTTTACTCAAAACCCTCAGCTAGAGTCCTTATCAATGGCACCTTATCTCCACCCTTCAATATATCCAACGGAACGAGGCAGGGCTGCCCTCTCTCTCCAGCTCTGTTCATTTTGACCCTTGAACTACTCCTTTGAAAATTAAGAACCTCTGAGATTATTAAGGGGCTCCAAGTTGAGGGGAAAACTCATTCTTTAGCAGCCTTTGCAGATGACCTGCTTCTCTTTATTACGAACCCAGCAGTTGCAATCCCAGAGGTGACTAAAATTTTCACGGAATTCAGAGAAATCTCCAATTTTAAGGTCAATTATGACAAATCTGAGATACTCAATATCTCAGCCCCGAATAAACATATGATAGAAGTTAAAAAGCACACCTCCTTCCAATGGCCGAAAGAAGCCATTAAACATTTGGGAATCATGATTCCGGCTAACCCATTACATCTGTTTAGGCTTAACTATGTCCCCTTATTTAGTAAAATCAAAACCTTCCTGGCCTCTATCAAGCTACCTTTCCTTTCATGGTTGGGTAGGAAAAACCTGCTTGCTACCTATGTCCTCCCGCAGATCCTATATACTCTAAGATGTTTACCCATTCCACTAGCAAATAGGTTTCTATCTAATTTCCGGGTTCTCTTCAGCAATTTTCTCTGGTCTAATAAAAAACCACGACTAGCATATCCCTTACTTATTAGGAAAACAAATAGAGGAGGATTATCCTTACCTGATCTTAAAACCTATCTACATGCCATTCAGTTAGAGATATGGATTGAATTAGCTAGACCCCTTAACGGTGCACTACATGTAGCACTGGAAAAAGCTCTGTTGGGAGAGGACGCCACTTACAACTTATGGGTCCTTTCTCCAACCAAAAAAAAGAAAAATAACCCTCTTAGTGCCTTAACGTACTGCATGCTCCAATTTTGTAACAGCTCAGAAACCCTATCAATGTCTTCTAACAAATTATCTCCCGTAGCTCCTTTATCCGTCCTCCCATACTATCTTAACAAAGGGGGAAGTGACTTTCATAGAGCCTGGTCATATCTTTCAGACCTTAAAATTTCCGACCTAGTTAAGGCCGAAAACCTCCAAGAGTTCCTGAAAAAGGTTCATGCTTATATACCAGAGTCTCAGCGTTCCAGACTAGTTGAATTAGATCTGGAACTTAGCTGCAAAAAGTATAGGAAATTACATGCGAAACCCCATGATGACCCCACTTGGCTCAAAAATTACATTCTGCTACCCACCCCCCCCCACAAAAACCCTCTCCAAGCTATACTCCCAACTTATATTTAACTCCTCAAGGGAGAAACCCACATACTTAAGAGCAAGAACTGCAGATATCTCTCTCAGATGAGGAAGCCAATGTAATTTTAAAGCACTCCCATGAATTATCGAGGTGCATCCGTATCCAGGAGAATTCCTTTAAAATTATATCTAGATGGTACAGAACACCAGATTTTCTGTATAGAGCCCACTTGTCACCCTCAGATAAGTGTTGGCGCTGTCAAGAAGAATGCGGAACCATTTCGCACATCTGGTGGTTCTGTAAAGCTATGACCAACTTCTGGACAGAAGTGAAACAAATTATTAACAGAGTCTGTGATTCCCGTATCTCTTTAGCGCCAGCTCTCATACTTCTGTGGCTGCCACATGCAGGTTTCAAGCCTTCCCCCAATAACCTGATCACGCATATGATAGGAGCAGCAAAATTTGTTGTTCCCACCAAGTGGAAAAATACTGATCCACCCACCATTAAAGAATGGTTAGAGAAAGTACACCAGATTTGTCTCATGGAAGAAATGGTGGGTTGGGAAAGGGGAAGTAGGAAAAATTTTCTGAATACGTGGCAACCATGGTTGAATTTTTACAAGAAGCATAGCTAGTTATATCACTCTCTTTTATTATTATTAGAGAACATCAACTTACATCCACTCGCTGACTAGGTGTTTAGACTTACAAGAAATAGTACATGTTTAGACCTACAAGAATTTGTACATAATGGAACACACCTTTCTACCGCCTCAAAGTTTTACGTTTAGTGACACACTCATGTCCACACATGCTTCAACAAACGCACTTTATTGTGACCTATGTCGCTTGTATCTGTAATCTACTTTATAGTTATGGTACAAGCTTGCTCCCATGACTTATATCTTTAGACTGAAACTACCCACAGGTTTTGTTAACTAGTTTTCTATGTTATGTTCTGGAATTGACCGTCCGGCTATTTTCTGTAAGCTAATCACGAGAAGTGCTCAGTATGATCAAGTCATAGTCTATACCCAGATTCGCACCATTGCCTTACAGAAATTGGTCTTTGGGTAAATAGTATATATATCCTTATTTCTCGTGTCCTATTCCTTATACTACATACATTTTTGTACTGTACCTAGAAATATGTATATGTCAACCGAGTTATTTGTGGATACTTATCCGTGATTTCGACATTACATGCATCTTATGTGACATACTTTACTGTAACGGTCATTCCATGTTTGTTACTTATTGCAAATTTTTCAAAAATAAAGAATTTACAAAAAAAAAAAACTTTTTGGGGATCCCTGGTGTTGTCCGTGGCTGGGGGGAGGAAACCGAAGACGACATTCTCCTGGGCGATGAGTAGGAGCCAGGCCTCTCCACCGCTTCCAATTTAGTGCAAATGGGGGCCTTCATGCTTTAGTGTTTAAACAAGGACCCCCGTATAAAAAGCATAAAGGGCAAGGACCAGTACTGGGTGGCAACGTACTTAGACCCCCGATACAAACACAAAATGGCGGACATGTTACCAGCATCACAGAGGGCTGTCAAAATGCAGCATTTCCAGGCCTTTCTGCAAGAGATGCAGCATTCTGCTGTTGTGGGCCCTGGCAGAGGAATTTCCACCCACTGTGAAACAAGTGTGGGTACCAATCGTACCGTGCCTGCAAGAAGAGGGCGGTTTGAAGATGTGTTGGTCCCTTCGGATATGAGATCATTCTTGCAGCCAACCCATCGACAGGCGCCCTCTGGATCCAGCCTCAGGGAACGCCTAGACCAACAGATGTCCGACTACATGGGATTAACGGCCGGTTAATGTACCTCCAGCCACATAATCACTTGTTCTTTTCTGTCAGGTGAATGCCTAATTTTTGGGACCTGTTCTGGCCTACAGTAAAATAGTTATTCAGTGTCCATCTAATATACCTCCGGTCACATAATCACTTGTTCTTTTCTGTCAGGTGAATGCCTAATTTTTGGGGCCTATACTTCACTGGCCTACAGTAAAATTGTTATTCAGTGACCGCCTAATGTACCTTCAGACACATAATCACTTGTTCTTTTCTGTCAGGTGAATACCTAATTTTTGGGGCCTGTACTGGCCTACAGTAAAATAGTTATCCAGTGTCCATCTAATATACCTCCAGCCACCTAATCACTTGTTCTTTTCTGTCAGGTGAATGCCTTATTTCTGGGGCCTGTACTGGCCTACACAAATAGTTATCCAGTGTCCATCCGATATACCTCCAGCCACATAATCACTTGTTCTTTTCTGTCAGGTGAATGCCTAATTTTTGGGGCCTGTACTGGCCTACAGTAAAATTGTTATCTAGTGCCCGTCTAATATACCTCCAGCCACATAATCACTTGTTCTTTTCTGACAGGTGAATGCCTATTTTTTGGGGCTTGTACTGGTCTACAGTAAAATTGTTATCCAGTGACCGCCTAATGTACCTCCAGGAACATAATAATAATAATAATAATTGGGGCCTGTACTCCCGTGGCCTAAAATAAAAAAATTTCTAGGCTCCAGCAGGGAACATTTTATTTATTTATTTTTTATTCTTGTTTTTTTATAAATATTTTATTTTCTTCAGTAGTAATTACAAAACTTTTAAACAGAGCGGGGGAAAAAGAAACACAAAAAAGGCTTATACACATATAAAAGAGATATTACTATAATTTTAACATCATGACAGACATTAACGTTAAATCCAGCTCTGTAAATTCAAGCCTAATACCTTTAATCCCAACTATCCCCCCCCTCCCTTGGCTGCTGTCGCTGGTAGCCCGAACCCCATACCCCCCCTCGTACCCCATTTTTCATATTTTTGAAAATCTTTGGCCAGGGGAGGGGGGAGGTTTTCAGTTCCTGCTCTCATTTATGTATACTTTAAAAAGAAATCAACCTGGACAGTGAATCTCGCATTTTCGAATAAATCTGTGCCATTTTAATCTTTTTCCCTAAGCTAGAAAAACAATAGTCAAAAAATGAATGTTGTTGAGTAATCATATACAGTACAGACCAAAGTTTGGACACACCTTCTCATTCAAAAAGTTTTCTTTATTTTCATGACTATGAAGGCATCAAAACTATGAATTAACACATGTGGAATTATATACATAACAAACAAGTGTGAAACAACTGAAAATATGTCATATTCTAGGTTCTTCAAAGTAGCCACCTTTTGCTTTGATTACTGCTTTGCACACTCTTGGCATTCTCTTGATGAGCTTCAAGAGGTAGTCCCCTGAAATGGTCTTCCAACAGTCTTGAAGGAGTTCCCAGAGATGCTTAGCACTTGTTGGCCCTTTTGCCTTCACTCTGCGGTCCAGATCACCCCAAACCATCTCGATTGGGTTCAGGTCCGGTGACTGTGGAGGCCAGGTCATCTGGCGCAGCACCCCATCACTCTCCTTCATGGTCAAATAGCCATTACTTTCAAAGTTTTCCCAATTTTTCAGCTGACTGACTGACCTTCATTTCTTAAAGTAATGATGGCCACTTGTTTTTCTTTACTTAGCTGCTTTTTTCTTGCCATAATACCAATTCTAACAGTCTATTCAGTAGGACTATCAGCTGTGTATCCACCTGACTTCTCCTCAACGCCACTGATGGTCCCAACCCCATTTATAAGGCAAGAAATACCACTTATTAAACCTGACAGGGCACACCTGTGAAGTGAAAACCATTTCAGGGGACTACCTCTTGAAGCTCATCAAGAGAATGCCAAGAGTGTGCAAACAGTAATCAAAGCAAAAGGTGGCTACTTTGAAGAACCTAGAATATGATATATTTTCTGTTGTTTCACACTTGTTTGTTATGTATATAATTCCACATGTGTTAATTCATAGTTTTGATGCCTTCAGTGTGAATCTACAATTTTCATAGTCATGAAAATAAAGAAAACTCTTTGAATGAGAAGGTGTGTCCAAACTTTTGGTCTGTACTGTATGTTTTATTAAATGTAGCTTCGTATGCATGTTTTAAACGTGCATACATAAATTGGTCTAAGAAAGATATGTTTGTGAAATTAAAGTCCCCTAAGACTTTAAAACGATCTGCAACAAACAAATGTGCCACTCTAGTGATTCCCCTACAACTCCAATAAGTGTGATCAGTTATTTTCAAAAATTCCAATAAATTCTGATTCTCCCACAACGGGGTAAAATGAAAAACATGTGACACCTCCAAAGTCGTTTTCAATATATCCCAAACCCTCTGCAGAGTTCTCGGGATTAAACATCTAGTGTCCAAAGCTCCAAACTGTGCTGTTTCTAAGTGCATAAAAATATTATCAAGTGACCTACCTGTTACCCTAGTTAGATACTGCCCAAGTGCATTCTCTTTAAAATTAGAACATCTTTCTAACTGCGCAGAAAAAAAATACCCTTGAAAAAAAGGAAGTGATAGTCCCCCTTCTGACTCAGCCAGCCACAGATACCTCTGCTTTATTCGGACCCTCTTCCTACCCCAAATTAGGTAATTTATTAAATCTTCCAATCTATAAAAAAAAGCATCCTCTATTCAGATGGGGGAGGCACAGATCGGATACAAAACCAGAGGTAGTATGATCATTTTTACTAATGCCAGTCGATCAGATTGCGATATTAACAATTTTTGCCAGGCTCTAATTTTCCCCTTTACTTTGTCCATTACCGGGGAAAGATTTAACTTATAAAATCTACCTATAGGGACACCTATCTTTATCCCCAGATAGTCCAGAGAGTCATCCAAAGATAATATCCGGACCCAGGAGCTACCTTCGGGGGCATTTCGATTTAGTGGGAGGAGTGAGGACTTAGCCCAGTTGATTAAATAACCAGACAGTTGACTAAACTCCTCTATCACCTGCATAACATAGGGGACAGCTTTCCAGCCCTGATCCAAAAAGAGTATAACATCATCTGCATAGAGCCTGATTTTGTCACTCTCTCCCGCTACCCCGAACCCCCGAATCTGACCATTCAAACGAATCCTACAAGCCAACGGCTCCATAAATAGCGCAAATAATAGGGGAGAGAGGGGACATCCCTGTCTCGTGCCACGTTGAAGCTCAATAATGGAGATATTAACCCCATCAATATTAACTCGGGCTATTGGTTGAGTATATAACAGTTGAGTCATTGCGATAAAAGTAGTCCCCAATCGAAAATGTGCCATGGTCCGCCACAGGATGGACCACTCCACCCTGTCGAACACTTTGGCAGCATCCAGAGACAGGATGGAGTGGTCCAGTTCCCGCCCCTAGCAGAGAACATTTTTGAGAGTTTCCCTTTAAGCGTCTTAAATGGCCCCTGATTAAAATACATATTTTTTGTGGGACTTTTTGGAATTGTATCCCCTCTGGTATGTCACTGTTCATGTTGTGGGGTTATTTGTGCACTTCTAGTAAGTATTTGGTGGCTGCAAATATGAGCTGAAGGTTTTTCAGGTTCGCCTGCCATTAAAGTCAATGAGGTCTGCCGCGAACGCGCGTTTCACGAATATTTGATCGCAAACAAATCAACATATTATGCACGTTGATTCTCATGATTTTGATAAGATACATTCAGTAGCTGTATATTACAAAAACAGATTTACAATCCAAAAGAAGATGACATTTCTACAGTAGTTACATATGTGGACATAAGAATCAAGGGGAAAACAAAGGTAGAAAAATAAAAGAGGGCTAGAAAGAAAGTAACAGAGAATGTTGAAAGAGGAATGAGTGTTGTTTCCAGCAGTGCCATAAACGTTAAAGGCATGCTGGACTGCCACTCCATTAATTTCCAACTAGCCATGGTCATGCGACTAGGTGGACAAGAAACTAGGGTTTCCTATTCTAGTAATTGGTGGGAGGTAGAAATTCTCCTTTATTGCAAAGGATTATGTTATGAAGCTCCCATGCAAATTAGATTATTGTCAGCTGGCCACTTCGGTATCTGAACAACCTAATTTGTAGGGGGAGGCTTCTGACTGTTCCCTGACAGACTGTTTCCAGACAGATAAACCTTACCTTTTGTTCTCCTGGGTGATAGACTGGCATTGGCTTTCTCTACACACATTGAAAACACATATATACTCAGCCGAGCCAAATGTGTATATGAGGGAGTTAGGAAAGAGAGCTGTCACCCAACAGCTATTAAAGGTGTATAAGCACAAGGAGGATTAAATCAATTTTATAGAATCAGAATTAGAACTGAATTTTTGGAAAAAGAGACGGACAGAGAATCAGATGGTCAATTTGGTCAAATTTAAATATATTTGCTCATCTCCAAAGAGTACTTTTACTCTGAAATGCTGCAGAATATCACAGTAAACATAGATTTAAAAAGGGCTAAGCATGGGGGGAAATGTCTTTCACTATCCAAAAATAAGGAGAAGTCTGTAAACCTCTGTACCTAATTAGGGAGACAATCTGCTGTCAGGTTCCCTTTAAAGGGGTTCTTCAGGAATGATTTAAAATGGCTGCAAGCAGCCTTTCCTAGAATGTGAGCAGGACTTGTTGCTTCCACTTACAGAGCTGCCTGGGGTGGGAGCTGTACTGTCCCAGCTAATGGTTTTCAACTACAATTCATTTAACTGCATTCTGTGTTAAATACTGTATATTATGTTATATATGTTACATATGTATATTTGTTAACCACCATACTTTGTATACTTTGCTGCCATCTAGTTGCCATTATTATAGTTGGTTTTATATAAGTTATCTATGCTGTGATTTCCATGATATTCACTTGTAACTCCTCCTCTTCTGTGAGCTCACACCCTGTATCCCTCAGTCTGTTCCTGTTTGTCAGACATGTATCACAGAGATAGAGATCAATGATAAATCCTCTCTCCATCATAATTTCTCAAGACACATTCAATAAATTATCTAAAGGCATATCCATTGCATCTCCCTCACTGGAATGCAAAATGCGACAGGTGTCTCTAGGAAAAGGAGTATAGCGAGTTCACTATCTTCCATTGCTTGTGAGACGATATTGACACTCACACTAAGAGAATTCTCTCACGTACCTCGGTGGCAGAATAGTCAAAAGAAACATGTCTCTAGCATCTACAAAAGACTAACATGCTCACAAAAATCTCTTTGGATTTCTCTGTTAATGGACCAAAGCAAATGCATTAAGTTTCTGACAACTCAGATGTACAGGAAGCTAGCAGTCACTGATAGCCAGAGCCCTGCTGTATGCGCTGGCATAGGTGAAAACACTGATGCCGGCGCATTAACCCTCTCACTGCCATGGTCAGCTCTGACTGTGGCACGTGCTGGATCGTGCCGGGTGCGGTGTGGCCATCGGGTCCCTGCGCTGCTGTGACGGGGACCCAATGGCAGGGAAGGAAGCCCAATTGTGGATGCCTTCCGTGATAGCCTGTGAGATCCAGCCCCCTGGATCTCACAGGAATCAGGCTGTAAGTGTATTACATTGAGTAATACACTTACAGCCAATGCATCACAATACAGAAGTATTGTGATGCATTGTAAAGGTGATCAGACCCTCAAAAGTTGAAGTCCCAGAGTGGGACAAAAAATAAAGTTAAAAAAAGTTACAAAAATAAAGTTTTACAAAAAAAAATTAGTTTCAAGTAAAAAAAAAAGCATCCTTTTCCCAAATTAAAGTAAAAAAAAAAATTGTAAAAAAAATGGGAAAAAAAGAAAGGTAGACATATTAGGTATCGCCACGTCCGTATCAACCGGCTTTATAAAAATATCACATAAACTAACCCCTAAGGTTAACACTGTCAATAAAATAAAAACGGTGCTAAAAAAAATTTTTTATGTCACCTTACATCACTAAAAGTACAACACCAAGCCATCAAAAAGGCGTATGCCCCCAAAATAGTACCAATCTAGCCATCACCTCATCCAGCAAAAAATGAGCTCCTACCTAAGACAATCACTCAAAAAAAAAAAAAAAATATGGCTCTTAGACTATGGAGACACTAAAACATGATTTTTTTTTGTTTCAAAAATGATATTATTGTGTAAAACTTAAATGAATAAAAAAAAGTATACATATTAGGTATTGCCACATCCGAAACGACCTGCTCTATAAATATAAAATATCACATGACCTAACCCCTGAAAAATAAAAACGGTGTCAAAAAAGCCATTTTTGTCACCTTACATCACAAAAAGTGTAATAGCAAGCAATCAAAAAGTCATATGCACCCCAAAATACTTTCAATCAAGTTTCCAAAATGGGGTAATTTTTGGGGAGTTTCTACTCTAGGGGTGCATCAGGGGGGTCTTCAAATGTGGCAACTAAAAATTATGCCAGTGAAATTTGCCCTCCAAAAACCATATGGCGTTCCTTTCCTTTTGCGCCCTGACATGTGCCCGTACAGCAGTTTACGACAACATATGGAGTGTTTCTGTAAACTACAGAATCAGGGCAATAAATATTGAGTTTTGTTTGGCTGTTAACCCTTGCTTTGTTACTGGAAAAATAGATTAAAATCTGCCAAAAAAGTGAAATTTTGAAATTTCATCTCCATTTTCCTTTAATTCTTGTGGAACACCTAAAGGGTTAACAAAGTTTGTAAAATCAGTTTTGAGTAACTTGAGGGGTGTAGTTTCTACAATGGGGTCATTTATGAGGGGGTGGGCTTTCTACTATGTAAGCCCCACAAAGTGACTTCAGAAATGAACTGGTCCTTAAAAAAGTCGACTTTGGAAATTTTCTTACAAATTTAAAAAATTTCTTAAAAAATTCTAAACCTTCTAACGTCCTAAAAAAAAAAAATGGCATGACCAAAATGTAGATATATGAACCACATAAAGTAGATATATGGAGAATGTTAATTAATGAATATTTTATACGGCATCACTATCTGTCTTAAAAGCAGAGAGTTTCAAATTTAGAAAACAGTGAATTTTTTCACATTTTCGTTAACTTTTGGATTTTTTTATAAATAAAGGTAAAACATATTGACTCAAATGTACCATTAACATGAAGTACAATTTGTGACAAGTAAACAATCTCTGAATGGCTTGGATAAGTAAAAGCGTTCCAAAGTTATTACCACATAAAGTGAGATATGTCAGATTTGCAAAATTAGGCCTGGTCAGGAAGGGGGTAAATGGCCCAGTCTGGAAGTAGTTAAGCTACACCAAGAATGCAGACAACACCCCATATATGCACAGAAACTTAATTTAGGCTGGATGTTTGTGGATAATGTATGCTTAGATTAAAGCCACAAACCATCTGAAGCTAAATCCTTTAGAACTAAATCCAGATCAGACCTTCTAAACACATAGACACCGCAGACTAGACCCTAAATACCCCCCCCCCCCCCCTCCAAACAAATACAGACCATAGACACTTATATAGCAGCTCATAAATATTCCTCTGTACTGCTTTCAACTCTACTCACTGGCTTTAGGACTCGCAGATAGGTGTGCATGTCCAGTCCTTTCATCAGTTACAGGTCCTGCACACATTTGTGCTTTATTGTTGCACATCACTTTTCATTTAATTTTTATTGCAATATATTTAGGACTTACCACACAGGCTACTGGATTTTCCACTCATTTTATTTAGCATTTGTATAGTTGAAGCAGTGGTCAATATGTCCGCATCAAGCTTCCCTGTCCATATCATTCTATTGGCAGTATTTCATTGTGATATACAAATTGAGCCATTGGATCTGCTATACCATACAAAATTATCCATTTTAACACATTTTACTAAGTGGGTAAGCGATAACAAAATCTTGAGCTAAAGCAATTTGATGTAACCCCCCCTTATGATTGGGACTGGCACTTTGCACTTCACTTGGGGAGCAATGGGGAGGTGATGTGTTAGAGGGAAATGCGTAATCTGTTTGCGCTTGGTTCGATGGAGGGATAGTTTAATTGGATTACACCTCCCAGTCTGCCCCCTTTTATAGTATATGCATGCTGCTGTTATAAACTTTTTAATATTATGGATGATGTATTAATAAAGATATATATTTTTCTATAATTCTATACTGTGTGGTGTGGAATTCCTAATTGGAGTGGTGGCTAAAGCAATTTGATGTTGAAGCTGAGACTATATCCTGTTGGGTTAGGGCTCTTTCACACCTGCGTTATTGTCTTCCGGCATAGAGTTCCGTCGTCGGGGCTCTATGCCGGAAGAATCCTGATCAGGATTATCCTAATGCATTCTGAATGGAGAGAAATCCGTTCAGGATGCATCAGGATGTCTTCAGTTCCAGAACGGAACGTTTATTGGCC
Organism: Bufo bufo; assembly: GCF_905171765.1. Lineage (NCBI taxonomy): Eukaryota > Metazoa > Chordata > Amphibia > Anura > Bufonidae > Bufo > Bufo bufo. Next base: position 190,629,105 of record NC_053391.1, on the reverse strand, counting down.
GGAGAAAATACCGCAGCATGCTGCGCTTTTTGCTCCGGCCAAAAATCCGGAACACTTGCCGCAAGGCCGGATCCGGAATTAATGCCCATTGGAAGGCATTGATCCGGATCTGGCCTTAAGCTAAACGTCGTTTCGGCGCATTGCCGGAGCCGACATTTAGCTTTTTCAGAGTGGTTACCATGGCTGCCGGGACGCTAAAGTCCTGGCAGCCATGGTAAAGTGTAGCGGGGAGCGGGGGAGCAGCATACTTACCGTCCGTGCGGCTCCCCGGGCGCTCCAGAGTGACGTCAGGGCGCCCCAAGCGCATGGATCACGTGATCGAATGGATCACGTCATCCATGCGCATGGGGCGCTCTGACGTCATTCTGGAGCGCCCCGGGAGCCGCACGGACTGTAAGTATACCGCTCCCCCGCTCCCTGCTCCTACTATGGCAGCCAGGACTTTAATAGCGTCCTGGGTGCCATAGTAACACTGAAAGCATTTGGAAGACGGTTCCGTCTTCAAATGCTTTCAGTACACTTGCGTTTTTCCGGATCCGGCGGGCACCTCCGGCAACGGAAGTGCATGCCGGATCCCAACAACGCAAGTGTGAAAGAGGCCTAATAGACAAAGTACACTGCTCAAAAAAATAAAGGGAACACAAAAATAACACATCCTAGATCTGAATGAATTAAATATTCTTCTGAAATACTTTGTTCTTTACATAGTTGAATGTGCTGACAACAAAATCACACAAAAATAAAAAAATGGAAATCTAATTTTTCAACCCATGGAGGTCTGGATTTGGAGTCACCCTCAAAATTAAAGTGGAAAAACACACTACAGGCTGATCCAACTTTGATGTAATGTCCTTAAAACAAGTCAAAATGAGGCTCAGTAGTGTGTGTGGCCTCCACGTGCCTGTATGACCTCCCTACAACATCTGTGCATGCTCCTGATGAGGTGGCGGACGGTCTCCTGAGGGATCTCTTCCCAGACCTGGACTAAAGCATCTGCCAACTCCTGGACAGTCTGTGGTGCAACGTGACGTTGGTAGATAGAGCGAGACATGATGTCCCAGATGTGCTCAATTGGATTCAGGTCTGGGGAACGGGCGGGCCAGTCCATAGCATCAATTCCTTCGTCTTGCAGGAACTGCTGACACACTCCAGCCACATGAGGTCTAGCATTGTCTTGCATTAGGAGGAACCCAGGGCCAACCGCACCAGCATATGGTCTCACAAGGGGTCTGAGGATCTCATCTCGGTACCTAATGGCAATCAGGCTACCTCTGGCGAGCACATGGAGGGCTGTGCGGCCCTCCAAAGAAATGCCACCCCACACCATTACTGACCCAGTGCCAAACCGGTCATGCTGGAGGATGTTGCAGGCAGCAGAACGTTCTCCACGGCGTCTCAAGACTCTGACACGTCTGTCACATGTGCTCAGTGTGAACCTGCTTTCATCTGTGAAGAGCACAGGGCGCCAGTGGCGAATTTGCCAATATTGGTGTTCTCTGGCAAATGCCAAACGTCCTGCACGGTGTTGGGCTGTAGGCACAACCCCCACCTGTGGACGTCGGGCCCTCATATCACCCTCATGGAGTCTGTTTCTGACCGTTTGAGCAGACACATGCACATTTGTGGCCTGTTGGAGGTCATTTTGCAGGGCTCTGGCAGTGCTCCTCCTGTTCCTCCTTGCACAAAGGCGGAGGTAGCGGTCCTGCTGCTGGGTTGTTGCCCTCCTACGGCCTCCTCCACGTCTCCTGATGTACTGGCCTGTCTCCTGGTAGCGCCTCCATGCTCTGGACACTACGCTGACAGACACAGCAAACCTTCTTGCCACAGCTCGCATTGATGTGCCATCCTGGATAAGCTGCACTACCTGAGCCACTTGTGTGGGTTGTAGACTCCGTCTCATGCTACCACTAGAGTGAAAGCACCGCCAGCATTCAAAAGTGACCAAAACATCAGCCAGGAAGCATAGGAACTGAGAAGTTATCTGTGGTCACCACCTGCAGAACCACTCCTTTATTGGGGGTGTCTTGCTAATTGCCTATAATTTCCACCTGTTGTCTATGCCATTTGCACAACAGCATGTGAAATTAATTGTCACTCAGTGTTGCTTCCTAAGTGGACAGTTTGATTTCACAGAAGTGTGATTGACTTGGAGTTACATTGTGTTGTTTAAGTGTTCCCTTTATTTTTTTGAGCAGTGTAGAAAGCTGAACCAATAGTTCCTAGTTTAGATGTTTTACATGTCACATTGATGCCAAGATCCCAATAGAATATATTCTAAGAGGTCCCTACTTTCTCTGAACCATGTGGCCTAATATACAACAGTTATAGCAGGAAGGGAATTGGTCACCTTACTCACCTACAATTTCTTTCTGCCAGTTTAAACCAGATAGTGAAACATATCCTTTTTTCTAATCTTTTTTTTTTTTTTTCTGATTGTAGATTTTTTTTCTGAGCATGGTTATGGGGTCGGCCATCTTGCCTGAGCTGTTGTTAACAGCATTTAGACATATGCTTTACAGCAGACACTATGGGCCATAGACACAATCGACTGGAGAAAACGCCATTGACTTTTATGGAAGTTTTCTAGACATGCTCTATGACCTGTGCAGAGGTCAGGCAGGAGTAGATAAGCTTTGACAATCATCTATTGTGAATGGTGGATCCTGTGTTATCTATATAGTTGATATCTGTCATCGTAATCCTGCCTGTGTAATAATAAGATAACAGCTGAAAAGTTATCTGTACAGACCATGAAGTAACACCTATTATTAGGCTTTGTGGCAAATGTGAAAACTGCAGGAGTTTAGGTGATTTTTTAACTATAGTAATAATAAAAAATGTAGATTAACATCACCAATTAAAAAAAATATATGTTTAAACCCAATTTTTTTTATTTTATATAAACCATAGGGCATTTTCTCATAACTCATAAATCCACTTGATCTCAGCCTTACATTCCCTTTGAATTCATGTTTCTTGCTGTACTGTGTTGAGCCTGTTATTTTAGATGTAAATTTAAATTCTGTTCAGACACTTGCTTAATAAAAGTCAGGCTATGCATGGGCGACTGTCTTATGTAAGGGATCTTTTTTTTCGGTATGAGATGACCGTTTGATTGGTACTATTTTAGGGTGCATATGACTTTTTGGTTGCTTGGTATTACACTTTTTGTGATGTCAGGTGTCAAAAAATTTATTTTTTGACACACTTTTTATTTTTATTTTTTTACAGTGTTCATCTGAGGGGTTAGGTCATGTGATATTTTTATACAACAGGTTCTTACGGACGTGGTGATACCTAATATGTGTAATTTTTATTTATTTATTTAAGTTTTTCACAATAACAGCTTAAATCATTTTTTAGTGTCTCCATATTCTGAGAGCCATAGTTTATTTTATTTTATGGGTAATTGTCTTAGGTAGGAGCTAATTTTGTGCGGTATGAGATGACGGTTTGATTGGTATGATTTTGAGGTGCGTATGACTTTTTGATTGCTTGCTATTACACTTTTTGTGATGTCAAGGTGACAAATAATGTTTTTTTGACACCGTTTTTATTTTCTTATATTTTTTATGGTGTTCACCTGAGGGGTTAGATCATGTGATATTTTTATAGATCAGGTCATTACGGATGCGGTAATACCTAATATGCATACTTTTTTAAATTTATTTAAGTTTTACACAATAATATCATTTTTGAAACAGAAAAATCATGTTTTCGTGTCTCCATAGTCTGAGAGCCATAGTTTTTTTTTATTTTTAGGGTGATTGTCTTAGGTAGGGGCTCAATTTTTGCGGGATGAGGTGATGGTTAGATTGGTACTATTCTCGGGGGCATATGCTTTTTTGATTGCTTGGTGTTCCACTTTTAGTGATGTAAGGTGACAAAAAAAATCTTTTTTAGCACAGTTTTTATTTAAAAAAATTGACGGTGTTCATCTTACGGTGTTCATCTGTAACTTTTTTTTCACTTTATTTTTTGTCCCACTCTGGGGGTTTGATCCCTGTTTCAATCCAGTACAATACATTCTGTATTGTGCTGAATTGCACTGTCAGCGTCTTACACAGTAAGACACTGACAGTTGCCTAGGAGACCCAGCCCTTTAGGCTGGATCTCCTGGGCTTCCGTAGCTGGCAGGCTCCGATGCCTGTGGAAGGCATCGGGGCTTCCATGGTTAGATTGGTACTATTCTCGGGGGCATATTTTTTTTGATTGCTTGGTGTTCCACTTTTAGTGATGTAAGGTGACAAAAAAATGTTTTTTAGCACAGTTTTTATTGAAAAATGTTGACGGTGTTCACCTGAGGGGTTAGGCCATGTGATATTTTTATAGAGCCTGACGATACGGACGCGGCGATGCCTAATATGCCTACTTTTCTTGTTTTCCCTATTTTTTATTATTTTTTTTACTTTATTCTGTGAAAAGGATGCTTTTTATTTTACTTGAACCTTTTAATATTTTTGTAAAACTTTATTTTTTGTAATTTTTTTTTTACTTTCTTTTTTTGTCCCAAAATTTTTTTGGGGGGTTTGATCCCTGTTTTAATCCAGTAGGCTGGATATCCTGGGCTTCCATAGCTGGCAGGCTCCTAAGCCTGTGGAAGGCATCGGGGCTGCCATGGCAACCACCGGCCCCCTGCCAGTGCAGCGCGGGGGGGCCGATGGAATCAGAGGGAGCCTCCTCCCTCTGTAAACCCCGCAGCTGCCGCAGTGAGCGCTGACCTCGGCATGTGAGGTTTAATCCGTCCGGCATCGCCGTATACAGTGATGCCGGCAACAGCAGCAGGGGCCCGGTTATCAGAAACAGCCAGGCCCGTGCTGTGGATCGGGCGGGTGCAGCTCCTGCACCTGCCCGATCCCATCACGTACATGCACGTGGGAATGTGGTAAGGCACCACATTCCCCCACGTACATGTACATTACAATGTGGGAAGGGGTTAAATAAAAAAAATGGAGTAAATAAGTTTGCAATGACTTGTCTGTTCATTTTAATGTTTTCCTTGAAAAAAATTGAGAAGATGTCATGTGCCCTTTATTTTTTTTTGTAGAAATATCTTTATTGCTTTTCTTACATAGAAGGGACAGTATAAAACAAATATCTAATCATAGAGAATGAACACGTATGACAGGTACATTTAAGCGATATATCGCTTCAGTACTAAACAACGTATATACATACAAAAACATCTATATCCAGGATTGCCCTGGATTAATAACAACTTTCTGTCATACATATCAAAAACCCAAAGGCCCACCCCCCCCCAACCCCCCATCCCCCCTCCCCCTCCCCCTCCCCCCACCCTGCATACCTGACCTGGTGCGGCCGCCGCGAGGGGCGGCAGGGCGCTCATATCCCTCTCTTGGGCAATTCTCAAAACTTCGTCATATCAGATCCTATTCCTGTTTGGTGTGGACTGGTATAATGGTATTTATTGTTTAAGAATATCTGGCAGTTTTTTTTTTATTATTATTATTATTATTATTATTATTATTAGGGCATAGCCACAACTCATGGGTGGTCATCAGTTCCAATCAAGGCGTTGCCTCTCGCCATTTCCCCTCTCAATGCTCCCGTCTCTGTAGGATAGCTCACCCCACGCCGTTTCATGTCCTCAAAGTCAGTTATTCTTGCCATTAAACTTTGCCATTCCTTTATTGTTGGGGATCTATCTTTCACCCATTGTCGCAGAATCATTACCTTAGCCAACAGGAATCCCTTCAGCCAGTAGATCTGTTCATTTTTGGTAGCTCTTTTTTTATACTCAGGGGGGAGAAGTCCTAGCACGACTACTTCGATAGTTAAGGGGGGGCTATTCCCACTTCGTACCGCCATCTCCTGAAATATGCTACCCCAAAAGATCTTAATAACTGGGCAATCCCACAGCATATGCACAAAACCGGCAGCGACAAAAGAGCATTTCAAACAACTAAATTCCTGACCCTTATTACAATACATTTTAGATAGAAGACTCGGAGTAACGTATAGACGATGTATTATTTTGAATTGTGTCAACCGGTGTTGTCGTGAAAGGGAGGCCTTCTTGATATTTTGATATATTTCCCGCCATTGTCAAGGGTTGCATTCCCCTATATCCGCCTTCCATTTATCTACACTTTTAAATTTAGTAACCGTGCTTAATTCCTCAATAAATCTCCTATATATTAGTGAAATCTTAACTTTATTCCCGACTATATTATAGCAAAGTGATAAAAACCTCTGAATAACTGTTATCAAAGGTATTTTTTTAAGCGTGCATGCTAATGCATGTTGTAATTGATAATATCTATAGTGTTCTAATGCCGTTATTGGTGTATGTTGAAACAGTTCCCCTATTAATTTAATTTTCCCTTTTGTGCATATATGTGAGACTAACGTAATACCTCTTCGAGTCCAATATTCATTTTCATTAAGTGTCGAGAACTCAGTTAACGCCGGGTTATCCCATAACGGGGAAAAATCCAGCACTTGAGGGGCCTGAATAAGCACCTTAATTTTATTCCAGGTCTTCTGTAGCGCCGCCCCGATGGGGCAGGGAAAGTCCACACGCTCGAGAAGCCCGGATTCCAGTATACTGAATATATTATGTGTATGCTGTTGAAGTGGCCCTGAAATATGGGATAATAATACTCCATCCCCAGTATTGATGCACCACTGTAGTTGTGAAGACAGGTAATAAATTTGGAAATGGGGCAGGCCTAGGCCACCATTACCTGCCGCCATTCGCAAAATTTGTAACTTAATACGGACCCTTTTTCTGCCCCATATCAGGTCATTTATCAATCGATCAATCAGATTGAAAACACTATCCTCAATCCAGGCGGGGCAGGAACTAACCGTGTACAATATCCAAGGCAACAGAACCATTTTAATCAACGCAATCCTATTAATCTGCGAGAGTGGAAGTTTCTGCCAAACCCTTATTTTTTTCCTTATTTTCGCAACTAAAGGGGTGATATTTAATGTACTGTAGTCCCTGATGGTATTGCTAATTTTTATCCCTAAGTAGTCTAAATGGTCTGTTGGAGCGATAATTCTGACCCTGAGATCGTTAGGTGGAGGCATCCGATTCAGGGCGAAGAGCACAGACTTTACCCAGTTTATCTCATATCCGGCAATTCTACCAAATTCCTCTGTTATCCGCATAACATCTGGGACGCTTCTCCATCCATCATTCAAATAGAGCAATACATCGTCTGCATATAGACAGATCTTATCGTCCGTCCCTCTCCCCCCAAATACAAGGATCAGCCCGTATCCTACAGGCGAAGGGTTCCATAAAGATTGAAAAGAGGAGCGGAGAGAGGGGGCAACCCTGCCGTGTCCCCCGCATTAGGGAAACGGCAGGGGTGAGTACCCCGTTTACCCTAATTCTGGCCGTTGCTTCACTATATAGCAATTTAACCCATCCAATAAATTCCTGGCCCAAGTTCATCCTATGCATGACGCGCCAGAGGAAGGACCACTCCACCCGATCAAACGCCTTGGCGGCGTCCAGAGACAGGATGGAGCGGTCCTCCCCCCCTCCAATCTGAATGTTAAGGATGGTCCGGCGTATATTAGTCTGGATCTGTCGCCCGGGGATAAACCCTGTCTGATCTGTGTGGACTAGGCCAGTTATTACTTTTTTTAACCTGTTAGAGAGGACTTTAGCGATTACTTTGTAGTCTGCATTAAGCAGCGATATAGGGCGATAATCCTCAACTTTATTGCCATTTTTCCCCTTCTTAAGAATCAGGGTAACCGTTGCCTCCGTCAAAGACGGGGGCAGCTTTCCACATTTACTAGATGCATTCAGAACCTGCAGCAGCCCGGGCAGAAGCACCCCCGCATGGCACTTGTATATGCCGAACGGGAGCCCATCCGATCCGGGCGCCGAGGAGCCCCTGGTCTCTTGTAAAGCCGCCTGTAGCTCATCCAAAGAAACGGGGGCACTCAAGGGGGCCGAGACCGAATCCGCGAGCGCCGGAATCTCAATCTGATCTAGGAAGTCGTCTATCTTGGTCCCTGTAACATCCGCACCGGAGCAATATAAATTGCCAAAATATTTTAGAAACTCTCCCTCCATCTCCACTCCTCCTTCCAAACGACGCCCATCATCTGTCAGTATTTGTCTAATTTTCGGGGGGGTTTTTGATTCGCCATGATAGAAGCCAATAGCTTGCCAGAGGTACCACCCTCACAGAAATCCTTATAGCCCATAAAGAATAGTTGATTCTGGGCTTTTTTCCTCATAAAAGTTATATAGTGGTCTTTAACGGCTTTTAATTTGGTGCGTGTGCTCACGTCATTCTGTGTTCGAATACAACCCTCCAAGTATGCAATGTTTGCTTCCAACTTTTTTTGCTCCTCAAAGAATTCATTTTTTTTCTTTTTAATTCTAGAGAAATATAGCCCACGAATAAACGCCTTCATGGCATCCCAAACATAGTGAACGTGTGTTGTACCAATGTTCTCTTGCCAAAATTGTATAAGTTCTTTATCGATCCCTACCGAGTCGTTTAATATGGTTAGCCAGTGCTCGTTCAATCTGAACGATCTACTAATACCAGCTTGTTGCCCGGTCTTCATCACCAGTAGAATCGGTGAATGATCAGAGATGCCATGAATCTCGTATGTCATTTTTAGGATAGAATCGAGCATCTCGCCATTGGCCAAGGCAATATCAATCCTGGACATGGCACTGTATGTTTTACTAAAGCACGAGAACGCCTGTTTGTTACCATAAAGCCATCGCCAGACATCTATTAGTCCTGTCTCCTCACAAAACCCTCGAAGTAAGGCGTGCTTTCCCTGCGCACTTTTCCCCGCAGCTGAGATTCTATCCAGCGCCGGGTCCAGCACGCAGTTAAAGTCGCCACATAACAATACCGGAGACCGCTCCTTATTATACATAAAAACCGTCAGCTGATTTAGGACTGTCATTGCAAAAGGTGGCGGGATGTACAAGAAAGCAAGGATACACTTTCTACCGTTCCATTGGGCGTAGAGGAAGATAAATCTATCATCTCTATCGATCAACTGATCTAATAGGATAAAGTCAATGCTTTGGTGTACATACACACTTATCCCTCGGGAGTATGACGAGAAGCCGGAGTGGAACTGATGCCCTGCCCATCTTTTTATTAAATATTCTGGGATAACAGGTGTAGCGTGCGTTTCCAGTAGGGCCACTATTGCAGGAAGGTGACGAATAATCAAATCAAAAACCACTACCCGTTTCATTCTATCAGCCAGTCCACGCACATTCCATATCATCACTCTATTATTAGTCATGCTATGTATTATAGAGGAAGCGTCCGTCGCCCCCCAAAAGCAACCGCAACCAGGTCAAGGTCCACCTCCCCCCACCCCCGCCCCCTTCTCCCCCCCTCCATCGCATCCCCCTTACTGGTTCACTGATGCAAAGCATCGTTGTAAACCTCTCACATTTCGCCCATCCGTCCATGGGCCGCCCCCACTGTTCCCCCACCCCCTACATTGGGTCAACCTCCTCCCGCCATGGCCAGAGTCCAATCTCTAATCCCCAACAGTATCTAACCATTCCAAAGTTTCTCTAGGTGAATGGAAGAACATTACGTTGTCCCTATAAACCACTCTTAACTTTGCGGGGTATAGAATAGAATATTTGATGTTTCCACCCCGTAGTCTTTTCTTAATATCAAAATACTCCCTACGCTTATTTTGGGTGTCCTTAGAGAAGTCAGGGTATATCTGTATCGAGTGGCCGTTAAAGGCAATCTCTGCTAGTTCCCTCTTACGTCGAAGCACCCAATCTCTATCACTAGAGGATACTATCCTAATTAAGAGGGGTCGAGGGGGGCCACCTGGCGGAGGTTTTTTTGCAGGCATTCTATGCACTCTCTCTACACAAAGTGCAGGGGTCTCACCACAGGGTCCCAACACGTCAATCAGCCATTTTTGCATGAACGCCACGGGGTTCCCCCCCTCTACCCCCTCTGGAAAGCCCACTATTCTGAGGTTGTTACGGCGTGCTCTATCCTCCATATCTGTTAATCTTGCGTTAATCCGTTTGTTTTCTTTGTCTAGTTCGTCTATTTTTATAGTCATCTGTCGCTGTTCTATTTGGACCTTTGATAGCCCAGTTTCTACAAGTGAGATGCTAGCCCTAATTTTATTCATATCATCTCTAATAAGGGTAAACTCAGTCTGCAGTGTCTGCACGGTGGTGGAGATATCTAAGACTGATTGGTTGGTGGTCTGCACAACCGATAGTATGTCCGACAACTTGTTCTCGATCATATCAAATCTCATACACTGTTCTGACTGTACCAGTGGTTCTGCCTGTGTTTCCACCGGCTCGGGTATTTTTTCCCCCCCCCTCTGTTTGGGTGGGGGCGATTTCAAATATTTGTCCATTCTAGCCTGTGGACTATTGCCGTCACCTGCCCTAGGGGAACCCATACCCCCAGATCGCCTATTGTATTTAGGAGGCATATTTCAAACTTATCCAGCGGAGGTATACCGTATAAAGAAGAAATGGAGAGAAAGAATAAAAAAGGTATCCCAAAGGTGAACACTCTCACCGTGTCACCCCCTGTCAGAAATATACTAACACCGGATCAATGACTGATTTTCTACTATATATACTCAATAACAGAGTGGGATTATATGCATATCTAACATTGGTTTGTCCAATCCCAGCTAGAAAGAACATAGGAATATATATCAGCCTATCTGAGCCACATACATATGCATAAATAAAAGCAATAAAGTTGATAAGTGACAGAGGTCTGCCCTAGAGCAGCCTGCAGAAAGAGGTGCCAGCGGGGACTAAACACCTATTCACATCAATGGTACAGGAGGAGTCGGTAAGAAATAGGTCCCGGACCCTACACCGCTCTCCGCGTGCACCACTGTTTAGGGCAGTTTACGTACCCGATTTAAGCAATTAACGGTATAAACCCTGGGTAGGAGTAAATGGCTAATGTCCTTCCCTAGAATTCCAAGGTGATGAGATATAGTCCCCAGTATGGATGTTTGCGGAGGGGCAGTCCAGCCAATTCGGTCAATCTCGACACTACTGCTCAGAAGAAGCCCCTGTTGGGTTGTTATAGAGGGAGATAATCAGCAGTAGTCCCCTGTAGTCCCCTGTACCACCGTTCCCCTATAGCCGCATAGCCAATGTGCATCACCGTAAGGGGACGCACATGTAGACTTCAGCCGCTGAGGGAGATAATCATCTAGGGGTAAGGGAATCTCATGGAGTCGCATATAGACCGAACACCGATCACCCAGCTGGCTCACACCCCTATATCAGAGATATGTCGGGGTTCCAGCCCCCATTCACCGGTCCTCTGCTTCACCAGGGGCTATTACAGTACCGTCCCAGATTGTCATCCACAATCATGCCCCCAACGGATTAACAGCAACGGCCAGGAGAGCCGGGTCAGGCAGGCAGCAACCTCCTTGCACATAGGATTAGTCTGCACACAGAGTTAGTATGTAAAACGTTGGTTAATGACAAGGAGTGTGAGTAGGTAATAACACAGGAACAGTCTCACCGGTTTTCAGCCAGCCGGCCAGGTATCTCACCGCCGATATATATTTAAAGTATATGACTATCCACCACCGGTCATCTTGTCATCGGCTATGCCGACTTTCGGCGGTCTTTTGAATGGAGGTCACAAGCGGGCTTTCGGCGGTCTTTTGAATATTTTCACCAGTCACAGGCGGGCGTCGGACAGGTATGGAAGCGTTCTTCCCAAAGGCCACCTCTATCCAAAACGAATCTTTCAGGGGCGTAGCAGGGTAACCGCCTGGCAACTTGATGAGTGCGCACCTGGATCTTTGCTCGGTACCTGACGCTCAGTCCCGGTCCGTTCAGTCCACTCAGTCCCGGTCTCTCACACCGTTCCCAGTAGGTGCCGCGGCGGTGGCAGTAGTACACAACTTCAGAGGTTCCCGGCTACGGTCCGGTGCCAATAGACCGTGCTGGAAAAGGCAGGGCAGGGGAAAGGACCGAGACGCCGAGACGCCCGGCCGAAGCAGGTGGATGAGGGGGCGGTGCCCATGCGGACGTGCGGCACGCCCACGCAGCTACTCCGCTACGTCATACCGCAACGCTGACTCTGTGCATGTGCCCTTTATGATATAGTGTATCAAGAGACAGGTGTATTTTAAACCCTTCCATACTATGATTATTTGTCAGCAACCTAGGGGACTTCACCATATTAACTTATATTGTTCCTGAGTTAAAGGGAATGTGCCATCAGAAAATGACCTGCTGCTTAAATCACTTTTTTATGTTTAACATATTTGTAAATTATTTTTGATTCTGTTATTTTAAATTCTCCAAGTTACTTTTTATATTTAAACTAAAACCAAAAATCCTGCAGTGTTTGCACTGGCCACTATGTCTAATATTGGTGCCACTTCTTGGCTTGTACAGATCATTTTATAAGCCATGATCCACCATTCACAATAGGTTATTATCAAAGCTTATCTATTCTTTCCTTGTACAGTGACCTCTGCACAGATCACAGAGCATGCCCGGAAAACTCTCCCATAGATGTCAATGAGATTCCCTCCTGTCCATTGTGTCTATGGACCATGGGGCTGCTGTAAAGCAGTTTTCTTAATGCTTTCTAAATGCTGTTAAGAACAGTTCAGGCAAGATGGCAGCCCCCGTAATCTTGTTCAGGAAATTGAATAAAAAAAAATCTAAAATCAGAAAATAAAAACAGATCAGAAAAAAGGACATGTGTTACTATCTGGTTTTTAATGGCAGATAACATTTTTGGTGACACATTTCCTTTAAGGGCCAACTTTGCTAGGTAGTGCATTACTGTTACCTAGATTCATACAGTGTGACAAGGGGCTGAAACATCAGCCGTGTGACTCTTTGTGACTTCTCCCCCATTTGTATTGTATCTATGGTAACCAGTGATGTGATTACATACATCATAGGTTTCCTGTGGGGAAGGGTCTGATGTTGAGAAGACACGTTGTGTGTCACAATGATCTAATTGGCACTATAACATTATAGTTACCAGTGATCGGTATGAATAGAAATGCAAAGACCACAGATTATGTGTTTCCTACCTCCCTGTTTGCCCTGTTGAGTGGCAAAATAAATATATTCATGAAAGTAAAGTGAAAAATATAACTCTATTTAAAGGGAACCTGTCACATTGAACATGGTGTCTGATCTGCAGGTAGCATGTTACAAAGTGGAAGGAGCTGAACAGACTGATATATAATTTGTGGGAAAAGATTCAGTAGAACTTGTATTTTATTCCTTGAAATCCCTGTTATTTCTATATGCACTGTCCTAATTAGTGGCTTATAGTCTTCCATGTATGACTTTCACTGATTCGGACCGCCCACTGGACTCTTAAACACTGAAAGACCAGGAATTTAAATGACTAAGTTACAGGTTATACTAAATATTTTCCCTTAAAACAAAGGGAGGGAGATGCATCAATGCTTTAACACCACTTTTGTGGTGTTGAAAAGTTGCAAGTTACGATGCCCGCCATATTTGTGCCATAACTTGTTAGGTCTTGAGCTTATGGACACTTTTTTTAAAGTGGTGAGAAAAGAGGATGGGCTTAACGGCATGGGGCGGAGCTTCTGTGGGCCACTGACTTTACTAGAAGCTGGCATTAGTTATAGCTCAAGCCTATGCCAGCCCCTGACTGGCGTAGATTTGGGTTTTTGGTGCATTGACGGCAAACAGATACACTTAGTTTATAAAATTTATTTTTTTGATTTTGATATTGAGGACCTATCCTCAGGATAGGTCATCAGCATCTGATCGGTGGCAATCAGACCCCCATTCGCTTCAATGGGGCTAAGTGCGATACCAAGCATAGCCGCAATACAATGTACAGAACTGTGCTTGGTAAGCTGCAAGAAGGCTTTGTCGTCTCAAACAGCTGATCATCGGGCGTCCAGGGTATTGGACCCCCCCCGATCAGATACTCATGACCTATCCTGAGAATAGTACAAACAAACAGGTAACGGCAGCATCTCCAGCGACTTCTTTATTGGACAGACTTTACAGAAAGTGTGCCATAAAAATAAACAGCAATGTTTCGGCTACTACATGGCCTTTATCAAGCCTTGGAGTCTATCAAGCTTATCAAGTCGCTGGAGATGCTTCCATTACCTGTTTGTTTGTACTATTCGGTGGGCTGCTGAGGATCTGCGGCCGTGGTTTGGCTGATGCATTCCGGTGTGGCCGTTTGATGGTCTGTGGGTGCTGCTCTACATCTACTATTCTCACTATCCTGAGGATAGGTCATCAGTGTCAAAATCTCGGGAAACCCCTTTAAGGGGCATCTTTACCTTAATTAGTTAGGTGGATCTCACTCCTACGCACTGGGCATCAAGACTGGCATATGAGAGCTCTAGTCTTAATAAACCTTCCCAAATACATCAATATGCTCAGCTCTATAACATGCTGTCCACAGAAAGGGCGTATGTACAATGTGATAGGTTCAGTTTAATTGAAAATATATACAGCAGAGTTTGTAGTCTGTAGCCATGGAGAAGGTTCTCTATAGGATTTGAAATTGGACCACAGTGGAATATTTTTAACAAAAACAAAAAAGTTACTTTTTTATTTTTTAGATATACTGCAAATGAGTACATAACCTTAAAGGGGTTGTTTACCTTTGGGAATCTCTTGGTTAGAAACCACCCTGATAATGGACCTACAGAGGAAGGTATACTTACCTACTTCTCACAGTGAGGTTCTGGCTCCTTCGCTCCCCCACCATCAGTGCGTCTGTCTTGTCTTCGCGTGTCAAAATCCTGTTTGATGCAAGTCATGTGCCATAGGCAAAGACTGTCTGCAGCGATAACAAGTCCCCCACGTGTTACATCACTGGTTTATGTGATGCATAACTGCGACCAGTAATTGGCTGCAGCGACCAGAGGGAAGGGGGGGTTGAGGGGGCCGCAATGAGCCAGAAAACAATGGTGGGGATCAAGGAAGTATTCTTAACCCTCTGCAGGTTCTGCCACCGGGGAAGGGAGGTCTGCCAGAAAACCCCCTGAAGGTGAACAACCTCTTTAAAACTGTTCATCAGTACTTCCATAGAATGTCTGCATCAGGTGCAGTCTCCACCTGCAGTAAAAGAATGATTGCTGTTTATTTTTTAGGCTAATGTAGGGCCTACATATTCCTCAGCACTATTCAGAGATTGATGTCCTTTAGGTCCTGGCTTCACCTGGCTCATAACCTAATGTCCCTATCTCAGATACACATGGTCAATGTCACAGAAAGCTAAATATCACTCAGGAAGTGACTCAGCTACACTGTGACAGTGACTGTCACCCACTGATAGCCAAGCAGCAGGCAGTGAAGTGCTATGAGAGCCAAGCTAAACAGGTGGCAGTCAGGATGCTGGTGAAGGATGACCAGAGACAGCACTGGCCAGAGGATGCCATCTCTGCCCATCTCTGCTGTCCATATACCAGGCCTACCAGTATTACCCCTTCATATACCACCTGGTCAGGGTGACCAGGCGGTATATGAAGGGGTAATACTGGTGGTAGGCCTGGTATAGTCGAGATGGGCAGAGATGAAATCCTCTAGGCAGTACTGTCTCTAGTCATCCTTTATCAGCACCCTGACTACCACCTGCGTAGCCTGGCTCTCATGACACTTCACTGCCTGCTGCTTGGTTATCAGTGAGTGACAGTCAGTGTCACAGGCTACGCAGGTGGCAGTCAGGGTACTGGTAAAGGATGACCAGAGACAGTACTGCCCAGAGGATGCCATCTCTGCTGTCCATATACCTAGCCTACCAGTATTACCCCTTCATATACCGTCTTCCCGTCTGGTCAGGGTGACCAGGCGGGCAGGCGGTATATGAAGGGGTAATTCTGGTGGTAGGCCTGGTATATGGACAGCAGAGATCTGTATTATTAGTATATATAATGCCCCGCAGTATTATTAGTATATAATAGCCCCCTCTGTATTATAAGTATATATAATGCCCCCCTCTGTATTATTAGTATATATAATAGCCCCCTCTGTATTATTAGTATATATAATGCCCCCCTCTGTATTATTAGTATATATAATAGCCCCCTCTGTATTAGTATATATAATGGCCCCCTCTGTATTATAAGTATATATAATGGCCCCCTCTGTATTATTAGTATATATAATAGCCCTCTCTGTATTAGTATATATAATGGCCCCCTCTGTATTATTAGTATATACAGGGAGTGCAGAATTATTAGGCAAGTTGTATTTTTGAGGATTAATTTTATTATTGAACAACAACCATGTAGTTTTTAGTTTGTTTTTAGTTTTAGCTATTTTAGGGGGATATCTGTGTGTGCAGGTGACTATTACTGTGCATAATTATTAGGCAACTTAACAAAAACAAATATATACCCATTTCAATTATTTATTTTTACCAGTGAAACCAATATAACATCTCAACATTCACAAATATACATTTCTGACATTCAAAAACAAAACAAAAACAAATCAGTGACCAATATAGCCACCTTTCTTTGCAAGGACACTCAAAAGCCTGCCATCCATGGATTCTGTCAGTGTTTTGATCTGTTCACCATCAACATTGCGTGCAGCAGCAACCACAGCCTCCCAGACACTGTTCAGAGAGGTGTACTGTTTTCCCTCCTTGTAAATCTCACATTTGATGATGGACCACAGGTTCTCAATGGGGTTCAGATCAGGTGAACAAGGAGGCCATGTCATTAGATTTTCTTCTTTTATACCCTTTCTTGCCAGCCACGCTGTGGAGTACTTGGACGCGTGTGATGGAGCATTGTCCTGCATGAAAATCATGTTTTTCTTGAAGGATGCAGACTTCTTCCTGTACCACTGCTTGAAGAAGGTGTCTTCCAGAAACTGGCAGTAGGACTGGGAGTTGAGCTTGACTCCATCCTCAACCCGAAAAGGCCCCACAAGCTCATCTTTGATGATACCAGCCCAAACCAGTACTCCACCTCCACCTTGCTGGCGTCTGAGTCGGACTGGAGCTCTCTGCCCTTTACCAATCCAGCCACAGGCCCATCCATCTGGCCCATCAAGACTCACTCTCATTTCATCAGTCCATAAAACCTTAGAAAAATCAGTCTTGAGATATTTCTTGGCCCAGTCTTGACGTTTCAGCTTGTGTGTCTTGTTCAGTGGTGGTCGTCTTTCAGCCTTTCTTACCTTGACCATGTCTCTGAGTATTGCACACCTTGTGCTTTTGGGCACTCCAGTGATGTTGCAGCTCTGAAATATGGCCAAACTGGTGGCAAGTGGCATCTTGGCAGCTGCACGCTTGACTTTTCTCAGTTCATGGGCAGTTATTTTGCGCCTTGGTTTTTCCACACGCTTCTTGCGACCCTGTTGACTATTTTGAATGAAACGCTTGATTGTTCGATGATCACGCTTCAGAAGCTTTGCAATTTTAAGAGTGCTGCATCCCTCTGCAAGATATCTCACTATTTTTGACTTTTCTGAGCCTGTCAAGTCCTTCTTTTGACCCATTTTGCCAAAGGAAAGGAAGTTGCCTAATAATTATGCACACCTAATATAGGGTGTTGATGTCCTTAGACCACACCCCTTCTCATTACAGAGATGCACATCACCTAATATGCTTAATTGGTAGTAGGCTTTCGAGCCTATACAGCTTGGAGTAAGACAACATGCATAAAGAGGATGATGTGGTCAAAATACTCATTTGCCTAATAATTCTGCACTCCCTGTATAATAGCCTCCTCTGTATTATAATATATAATGGCCTCCTCTGTATTATTGTTACAGTACAGACCAAAAGTTTGGACACACCTTCTCATTCAAAGAGTTTTCTTTATTTTCATGACTATGAAAATTGTAGATTCACACTGAAGGCATCAAAACTATGAATTAACACATGTGGAATTATATACATAACAAACAAGTGTGAAACAACTGAAAATATGTCATATTCTAGGTTCTTCAAAGTAGCCACCTTTTGCTTTGATTACTGCTTTGCACACTCTTGGCATTCTCTTGATGAGCTTCAAGAGGTAGTCCCCTGAAATGGTTTTCACTTCACAGGTGTGCCCTGTCAGGTTTAATAAGTGGGATTTCTTGCCTTATAAATGGGGTTGGGACCATCAGTGGCGTTGAGGAGAAGTCAGGTGGATACACAGCTGATAGTCCTACTGAATAGACTGTTAGAATGTGTATTATGGCAAGAAAAAAGCAGCTAAGTAAAGAAAAACGAGTGGCCATCATTACTTTAAGAAATGAAGGTCAGTCAGTCAGCCGAAAAATGCCAGATGACCTGGCCTCCACAGTCACTGGACCTGAACCCAATCGAGATGGTTTGGGGTGAGCTGGACCGCAGAGTGAAGGCAAAAGGGCCAACAAGTGCTAAGCATCTCTGGGAACTCCTTCAAAACTGTTGGAAGACCATTTCAGGGGACTACCTCTTGAAGCTCATCAAGAGAATGCCAAGAGTGTGCAAAGCAGTAATCAAAGCAAAAGGTGGCTACTTTGAAGTACCTAGAATATGACATATTTTCAGTTGTTTCACACTTGTTTGTTATGTATATAATTCCACATGTGTTAATTCATAGTTTTGATGCCTTCATAGTCATGAAAATAAAGAAAACTCTTTGAATGAGAAGGTGTGTCCAAACTTTTGGTCTGTACTGTATATATAATAGCCGCCTCTGTATTATAATATATAATGGCCCCCTCTGTATTATTAGTATATATAATAGCCTCCTCTGTATTATAATATATAATGGCCGCCTCTGTATTATTAGTATATATAATAGCCGCCTCTGTATTATAATATATAATGGCCCCTCTGTATTATTAGTATATATAATGGCCCCTTGTGTATAATGATAGTAGAGGATAATAGTAAAGTGAGGAATCTAAAAATGTTTTCTGTGAAACTCTGCAGAGATGAGACGCGACTGAAACAAAGTATCATGGCGGTCTTATCTCCAAATGAAGACGTTGAGGAAAGTCTACATCACAGGAGATGTCACTGGATGGATGAGGTATGTGGTGCTGTATTCTACTGTATATAATAATATCCATCCACATATTTGTTTCACGGTAGGGTTGGGTGGTGGATTGAGAATATGGCCCACCCTGCCGCATCCTGGCCCCAGACTTCAGGTCACACTGTGTGTGTTCTGAAATCTGGGGCCTCACACCCATCTACTACATTATCTGTACTCAGGGAGTTATCACTGTGTTATCTGAAGTGTTACATAGGACTGCAGGTGACATCCACTACGTTATCTGCAAAAAGGGGCGTGTCCACAGGTTGGGGGGGGGGGGCGCAATGCGTGGCTTGTCCTGGGTGCAGGCAACCCACGCTACGCCACTGGTCTGGAGAGACCAAACTGAAGAAAAAAATAAGCATAAAGAAAATGTACATGAAGTAATCGACTACATGAGAATATCTATTAAAAACCATAGTAATCCCAGAAAACCCCTTTAAATACCACTGAGTTACATTACAGAGCACTTCTAGTGGTCACAATCTGGTGCTGATCTCTGGGACTAGGGGCAGGCGGGCAGTTATACGTGTGCAGTGTATATAGATATCAGAAAACTGTGAAGCTTATATATTAAGCTCAGATACATATTTCCATAATGGTAGCCTTCCAAGCACATTTTATTTATGTCAAACTCATAAACCTTGACGTTACATACAACATAGGAGGAATAGTCCTATCCATTTCTGAAAGAAATGTAATAATGATATATATTTTATTCTGTTTCTGACCGTAATGTTCCTTGGATGAATAATTCTTCCTTTCTATCAAATCAGATATCTGCCAGAAATATGGCTAGCCAAGCAGATTTATGCACCCAGATACATAGTGATTAATGATCAAAGGAGAACATGTATAGAGGAATATACAGTATCTCTCTGCATTACCATATATCCTGTTTTCTTCACATATAATGCATTTTCAGGTAAATAGCAGGACATCGTTCATTCCCATGTTATCTGAATGATGAGGTTATATTTACCGTAATTCTAAATACAATTTTTTGTAGATGAAGTGTACTTTGTGTCACTGTGATTTGAATTAATATAGAAACAAATGAGATACTACTTATGTGATAGGGTCAGGGAGGCAAACAGAGCAATTGTCCTCATTTTCTAGGACACATCCAGAGGATAAAGCTGAAACCACCATCACCGTCCTAAATAGCCGTGTACGCTGCTATTATTTGGGAATTCATTGCAGTATTACGTGGGAACTACAGCATGTCCCCTTAACCTATAACACCGTACATGTGCAGCGTTATGCGCCCACGGGTGTATGGAGCAGGCCTCTGTAGTGAGCCTGCTCCATGCGCGGCGATTGCGCCAACAGGATTTCGCAGCGAGCCCTCCGACTCGCGCGCGCGTTAGACTCCTTGGTCCGTGTTTCAAGACGGGTCGGGTGGGTCACCGACATCGCCGCCGACCCTTGGCTGGCCCCTTCCTCCCGACCGCCTAATGTTTTTAGACGGATCAATTTAAGGCCCCTTTCACACAAACAACGCATAGCACCCGCACTGAATCCTGACCCATTCATTTCAATGGGTCTGTGTACATGAGCGTTTTCTTTTCACGCATCAGTTCTGCGTTGCGTGAAAAACGCAGCATGTTCTATATTCTGCGTTTTTCACGCAGCCCTGGCCCCATAGAAGTGAATGGGGCTTTAGTGAAAAACGCATTGCATCCGGAAGCAAGTGCTTTTCACTGATGGTTGCTAGGAGATGTTTTTTGTAAACCTTCAGTTTTTTATCACGTGTGTGAAAAACTCATCAAAACACATTGCACCTGCATGGAAAAAACTGAACAACTGAACTCAATCGCAGACAAAACTGACTGAACTTGCTTGTAAAATGATGCGAGTTTGTCACGGCCATGGCTATGACCGTGACTCCTGAACCGCATGCGGTTGTCAGCGGTTTTCTTTGGTGTTCAATCACAGGTGAGGGCTGTGGTATTTGCCTCACCTGTGGTTGCCGCTGGCAACAGTGTGTATGTGGCAGCGTAGCAGGCTGAGCTGTGCCATTGCAGCTCGCTACGTTGTGCATGCGGTTTTGAGTTATGTGTGTATGTGTGCACTTCCTTTTTATGTTATTGTGTGCACGTCTCCTTTAAGTGGTGTTTTCCCTTCCCTGGTGTTGGAAGGGTTAATCTCCTTCCTAGTGTGTGTGTGTGCGCACTGGGTGTGTCCGACTGTGGGGTGTGGCTTCTTGGCCTATAAAGCCTCACTGCTTTTGCAGGCCTGCAGGTTGCTTCAGCCATGCTTAGCTGAGAGCAGCCTCATGTCTTTATTACCTGCCAGTAAGAGCCACCCCTGTGGTCATAACCATAATGTCGCTTTAAGTTATTTCTAGTTATGTGTGATGTCCGTGTGATGTTTTATATGTGATTTTGTGCAGCTATGGATCTGGGTCCCTGTGTGGGGATGCGTTTGTGATCTGCACCCTGCTTACACAGGGATCCAGTCAGCAAGGCTGTGGCAGGTAGGTGGAACTCTTTGTTCACCTGCCATATCCATAGAGCTGTTTATGTCTCCCCTTTTCCAGCAGCTTGGCCGTTGAGACTCCTGCTCCTCCGTGTCTAGGAGGAGTGGGCTTGTCTTACTCAGCTCCTAGGTGAGGGTCATCTTGAGGGCTAGCAGGGACTTTTAGGTTCCGGAGCATGAGCCCTCCTACCATCAAGGTTGGCTCATGTAGCTAGGAGCCAGGGTCAGGTTAGGGATGCGTTTAGGAGGTGACCTGCTCCCTAATCCTGTCTTCATGGCCAAGCAGCCGTAACATCACCGGGCTTCACACGGCTGAGGATTTCCCCCATCATCAGCCGTGACAGAGTTTCACTGAACGCACCCTGAACGCATCCGGAGCCAATCCGTCACGCTCGTGTGAAAGAGGCCGAATGCATTTTAGTTATGTCTCGAATCATGAGGATAAACCTATACGTGCAGTTACTGCTATCGGTGTTTTATGAGGGTGTAGGTAATATGGCGTGCTGCCAGGCACTGGTCTGAATAAAATCATGTTATTAATATGCTTTGATTCTGGATTTCATAGGAAATTAGGCACCAAGAAAGCTGTGACTATCGTCTGTTGCTGCTTTTTTTCTAGGTTGACTGTCCCTTAATGGGTTAATATAAAGATTCTCAAAAATTGCTTTGCCTTTGCTTAGTCATATATTGTTCAGTAGATCAACTAAGCAAATATGCTGTAGAGAATTCTGTAAACTATCCCCGGAAAAAAAAAATGGAACTAATGGATGAAAAGAATGAGAACTGAGGACAAAAAACGTCCCTGTAATCCCAGTTAATCCACACTCAACTGTGTTTTTGTATAAACATCTCTTGCGGACAGACGCGTGTAACTTCAATACTACTCCACTTGTCCAGAGTTCATTATTAGAAAAAAAAATGGCATTTGACCATGGCTTCAAGACTCAGGCCCGCCCATCCCTGCCCTATTATAGCCAAGGAGATAGATGACATGTTAGCAATGGGCTGTAATTAGCTGACTAACCCTCTGGGACAGGTGTTCTCTGTCATCTTCAGTAGTGGTTTTTTTCCTGACCTTTCCTTCCTGCCTGACCTTTGCACAGCAGGCAAACAGCAAAATAGGGATTTTGCAGGCCTGAATTGGCAAACATGGATTTTAGGTGCCATGTCGCATAAAAAAAATTCCTGAGGTCCCCAGAAATAAAAAACACTAAGAAGTGACCCCATTTTGGAAAGAGCACCCCCGTACGAACATTTTAAGGGGTGGAAAGGACACTTTTTACCTAACAGGTGTTTTACAGAAATGAATATGTAGTGGTTGGTAAAAAGTGGATCTGTAAGATATGTGGACTAAATCAGAGATATAAGGTGGTAAAACTACAGGGTACATCATGGATGAAATTAAATTAATACTCCATGGATGAGATTTTAGATTTTAAAACACTCCTGCATGCACAGGCCAGGTTTCGCAGTGGTAATTGGTGTCTTTCCTTATCCCCCTTTTGGAACACACCCTGCATCATTTTTGGGTCCTTCCCTTTCTCGCTGTCTGGGGGACACGACCACCATGACTTCCAGAAGTACTGGGACCCTCCCCGACCTGTCTTTGTTAGGGCGTTGATTACCACCTCTTGAAACTGAAGGAAAGTTCCTGTGTGGCCTGAAGATTGAAATAGCACGTACGCATTGCACATTGCCGTCTGTACAATGTGTACGGCCAGCTTTTTGTACCACACTTTTGTTTTTCATGTGGCACAGTAGGGCTTCAGAAGTTGATCTGAAAGTACCACTCCTCCCATGTGCCTGTCGTAGTTCAGGACACAAACTGGTTTGGGGGTAGTGGTTGTGGTACCTCGTACAGGAGCAGGGGAGCTGGTGTTAGTGTGAATGGTCATCAGTACAAGGACATCACTCTTGTCCTTGTACTTAACCACCAGCTTGTTCTCATGGAGGAGAGCCTTACGTTCACCCATTCTCAGTGGTTGCCCTACCAGGGATCTAGGGAGGCCTCTGATTTTTGTGCACTGTGCTGCAAGCCACAGTACTTCTGTCAGATAGGGACATGAATAGGGGAACGCTGGTATAATAGTTATCCACATAGAGGTGGTAACCCTTATGCAGCAGTGGGTGCAGTAAGTCCCACACAATCTTCCCACTAACTCCTAGGATGGGGGGCATTCTGGGGGTTCTATCCAGGAATCTTCCCCTTTGTAAATGTGGAACTTGTGGGTGTAAGTTTGTATATCTTTATGCCATACCTTGCCCGTTTGCTAGGCAGGTACTGGTGGAATCTAATCCTCCCTTTGAGAAGTAATAGGGACTCATCTACACAGACATTATAATCTGGGTTGTACACCTCAGGAAACTTGGTGCTGAAGTGGTCAATGACAGGCCTAACCTTGAACAGACGGTCAAATGTTGGGTCATTTTGGGGTGGGCACTGTGCATTGTCGTTGTAGTGTAGGAATTTCAAATCATTTCCGGGTCATGGTCTTACTGTAAATTGGAGTCTGGTAGAAAATGTCCAAACTCCAATAATGTCTAACGTTTGGCTTCTTTACAACGCCCAAATGCAGCACAAGTCACCAAAACTTCATCATCTCTGCTGCACTTACTGGGGTCCAACCTAGGGGTCTAGTATATGGTGAACTAGGGTTTTGAGCAATGAATTGTTGGGTGTATAAATTGGTTTGGGCCACCATTAAATTTACAAAATCTTCAGAGAAGAAGATTTTGAAAAAATCTAGTTCAGTGAAGCCCGCACTATCTGTATTTCGGACCTGCCCTTAAAATCCGAAATTTGGGGCTGAAAATCGGTGGGTTTCATAAGGATTCACTCTGTGGGGCTGCCTCCGCTGCTGCCCTGGGATGATGATGATGAGGGGGTAGAGGAGTAGAGGAAAGTGGTATCCTCTTTTCCCTCACTGGCAGACTCAGTATCGGAGGCAAGCATGACGTATGCCTCTTCTGCTGAGTATACTCGTTGGGATGGATGGGCCATTTCTATTTTACTGGGATGTGACGTGTGAAATATCTAAACCTATATTTTGTGTGTATGTTGTGTTTTCACACGTGAAGGGGCTTGTAATAAATTTGAAATAAAATTTAGAAGAAAAGAAGAGAAAACATTCTTTTTTGTAAAAAATAAAGTCTTTTCCAAAAAAAAAGTATTTTCTGCAAAAAAATATTTTTCTGCACAAAAAAGAAAACTTGCAGTACAAACTGAACAGACAGGAAGGGACAGGGACGGAGGGTGGTTTAGGGATCTGGAACAGCTGCAAATGAAAAAAAAAAATTGTGCAGCAATTCCAGATGTTCTTTCAGCAGAAAAGTGGGAAATCACAGTGGTGGTGCACCACAAGTCCCAGCAAGCCAAAAGCAGCACAGAAAAGCACAGAACCTCTCTGCATGCAGTCACCAGCTCAAAAGGCTGCATGCAGGGAGATTCAGCCCTTTCCTGTGCAGCTATAGCGCTGCCATTGTCTGGTGTCCCATGCTTCACCTCAGGGGAGACCGGTGCTGACCAGTTCAGCACTGGTCATCTCCCCTGACCCCCCTTCCCGACCCACCCCACGGCTTTTTTCATCTTCCGGCACTGCAATGTGCCGATCTTCATTGACCGGCCAATCGCAGCGCTTGGAGCTGCAGAGGGGCGGTGCTGCACCATGCTCCCCTTACCAGGCATGGATGCCTGCCGATAAGAGC
This sequence comes from Bufo bufo, assembly GCF_905171765.1. Classification (NCBI taxonomy): domain Eukaryota; kingdom Metazoa; phylum Chordata; class Amphibia; order Anura; family Bufonidae; genus Bufo; species Bufo bufo. The sequence goes on along the minus strand of NC_053391.1, from coordinate 190,603,914 downwards.
AGCCATCGTGCCCTGATTCCCCCACAATCCTCCCCCAGCACCCGGCGGACCTTGCGCCGTACATGTATGGCGCTGGTCCTTAAGTCATGTCCAGTTGCGCCGTACATGTACGGCAGGGGTCCTTAAGGGGTTAAAACACAAGAAAAAATTATACAAGTGTGGTATTGTTGTAAGCGTACAGACCTGGAGAATAAAAGTAACGTCAATTTTACCACATAGGGAACGGCGTAAAAATAAAAATAAAAAACAAACATTTGTCAGAATTGTGTTTTTTTTCAATTCCACCCCATTTTTTATTTTATTTTTCCAGCACCCCACTACATAATTTGCAATATTAAAGAGTGCCATTAGAAAATACAACTTGTCTTGCTAAAAAGGAAGCCTTCATAAGGCTAAGTAAACTAAAAAACGAAAGCACAAAAACTGAAAAGCGCAAGATCCCCTTAAGGCCTCTTTCACACTTGCGTTGTCCCGATCCGTCGTGTACTCCATTTGCCGGAAGTGCCCGCCGGATCCGTAACACCGCAAGTGAACTGAAAGCATTTGAAGACGGATCTGTCTTCAAAATGCGTTCAGTGTTACTATGGCACCCAGGACGCTATTAAAGTCCTGGTTGCCATAGTAGTAGTGGGGAGCAGTATACTTACCGTCCGTGCGGCTCCCGGGGCGCTCCAGAATGACATCAGGGCACCCCATGCGCATGGATGACGTAATCCATGCGATCACGTCATCCATGCGCGTGGGGCGCCCTGACGTCACTCTGGAACGCCCCGGGAGCCGCACGGACGGTAAATATACTGCTCCCCCGCTCCCCACTACACTTTACCATGGCAAACAGGACTTTAGTGTCTTGGCAGCCATGGTAACCATTCAGAAAAAGCTAAACGTCGGATCCGGTAATGCGCCGAAACGACGTTTAGCTTAAGGCCGGATCCGGATTAATGCCTTTCATGTTCAGGATTTTTGATCGGAGCAAAAAGCGCAGCATGCTGCAGTATTTTCTCCAGGCAAAAAAAACATTCCGTTCCGGAACTCAAGACATCCTGATGCATCCTGATGCATCCTGAACGGATTTCTCTCTATTCAGAATGCATGGGGATAATCTTGATCAGGATTCTTCCGGCATAGAGCCCCGACGACGGAACTCTATGCCGGAACAGAACAACACAAGTGTGAAAGAGCCCTAAGGGTTAATTTTCTTAAACTATGTGGTGAAGGCCCAGTCTTATTTTGCTATGGACTATGAACAATAGTTATTCCCCTGATGGCCAGTATCTGTATTTTCCACAAAATACATATGGTCGTGTCTATGTAGCCTTACAGCACCTTCATAAATGATTATTTTAAAGGATGCTGATGCAAACCAGAAAACCCCTTTAATGGTATGGTACACATACATCTCAAATTCAGTGCCTGCAAATGTAATGTTTGTGAGGCTACTTTCACACCTCAGGTGTGAATTCTGGCAGGCTGTTCCATGCTAGGAATCGTCCAGACACAAACCGCAGCATGCAGCAGTTTGTGTCCAGCAATCCTCTGCATTGTCTGCCGGAATGCATACGGATCTCTGCCAGACCCCATTATACTTAATAGGGCCGGCGGGCATTCTATCGGCATCTGGCAGTACCGGATCTGGTGGAAGTCCGGCAGGCTATTCCGACAGAGAACCGCAGGTGTAAAACTTGCCTACTTGCCTTAGGCTTCACATACAGCATAACAACATGGCTGTTACAAGTTACTTTATAGATACAGTTTGCAGGAGAGGGTGGTAAATGCATCAACGTTCCTCATTGGGGGTCTTACCCTTACAAACTACTCTCCAATTTCATTGGTGCACATTAGTACATTATCAATAAATGTGGGCAATTAGGTCACATGTATAGAAACCATCATTTTCATCAAAACAATTCCTCCAGTAAACCATTTCCTTGAATTGTAACAGTCAATGAAGTAAGTGGTGACCACCATATTGTTATGTTTTGCCATGTTATTCTCTGCACAGTGTGATGCCATGTTATACAAGTCGTGATGGGCAGGATATTGTATGTGAAGCCTAACAAACATTTATTTATAGGCACTGTATTTGGGATGCCATTAAGACATATTGCTTGGCTGAATTCAGCAGTCACATATGTGGACACTGTAGAGTTGAGGGCACGAGATGCATAAATAGGAGGAGCTCAGAGATCCTCAAGTTCAGTTATATGGTGTATACAGGGAGTGCAGAATTATTAGGCAAGTTGTATTTTTGAGGATTAATTTTATTATTGAACAACAACCATGTTCTCAATGAACCCAAAAAACTCATTAATATCAAAGCTGAATATTTTTGGAAGTAGTTTTTAGTTTGTTTTTAGTTTTAGCTATTTTAGGGGGATATCTGTGTGTGCAGGTGACTATTACTGTGCATAATTATTAGGCAACTTAACAAATAACAAATATATACCCATTTCAATTATTTATTTTTACCAGTGAAACCAATATAACATCTAAACATTCACAAATATACATTTCTGACATTCAAAAAAAAAACAAAAACAAATCAGTGACCAATATAGCCACCTTTCTTTGCAAGGACACTCAAAAGCCTGCCATCCATGGATTCTGTCAGTGTTTTGATCTGTTCACCATCAACATTGCGTGCAGCAGCAACCACAGCCTCCCAGACACTGTTCAGAGAGGTGTACTGTTTTCCCTCCTTGTAAATCTCACATTTGATGATGGACCACAGGTTCTCAATGGGGTTCAGATCAGGTGAACAAGGAGGCCATGTCATTAGATTTTCTTCTTTTATACCCTTTCTTGCCAGCCACGCTGTGGAGTACTTGGACGCGTGTGATGGAGCATTGTCCTGCATGAAAATCATGTTTTTCTTGAAGGATGCAGACCTCTTCCTGTACCACTGCTTGAACAAGGTGTCTTCCAGAAACTGGCAGTAGGACTGGGAGTTGAGCTTGACTCCATCCTCAACCCGAAAAGGCCCCACAAGCTCATCTTTGATGATACCAGCCCAAACCAGTGCTCCACCTCCATCTTGCTGGCGTCTGAGTCGGACTGGAGCTCTCTGCCCTTTACCAATCCAGCCACGGGCCCATCCATCTAGCCCATCAAGACTCACTCTCATTTCATCAGTCCATAAAACCTTAGAAAAATCAGTCTTGAGATATTTCTTGGCCCAGTCTTGACGTTTCAGCTTGTGTGTCTTGTTCAGTGGTGGTCGTCTTTCAGCCTTTCTTACCTTGGCCATGTCTCTGAGTATTGCACACCTTGTGCTTGTGGGCACTCCAGTGATGTTGCAGCTCTGAAATATGGCCAAACTGGTGGCAAGTGGCATCTTGGCAGCTGCACGCTTGACTTTTCTCAGTTCATGGGCAGTTATTTTGCGCCTTGGTTTTTCCACAGGCTGCTTGCGACCCTGTTGACTATTTTGAATGAAACGCTTGATTGTTCGATGATCACGCTTCAGAAGCTTTGCAATTTTAAAAGTGCTGCATCCCTCTGCAAGATATCTCACTATTTTTGACTTTTCTGAGCCTGTCAAGTCCTTCTTTTGACCCATTTTGCCAAAGGAAAGGAAGTTGCCTAATAATTATGCACACCTAATATAGGGTGTTGATGTCATTAGACCACACCCCTTCTCATTACAGAGATGCACATCACCTAATATGCTTAATTGGTAGTAGGCTTTCGAGCCTTATACATCTTGGAGTAAGACAACATGCATAAAGAGGATGATGTGGTCAAAATACTCATTTGCCTAATAATTCTGCACGCAGTGTATATGGCAAAGTGCTTCTGAGCCATGGTAAAGGTAGAGACCCTGAGGTCCATCATGGTGGTGAAGGACTCCCACGTGCACTATGAACCTGCTGTGGAATTCTGCCACTGACTGAGCCACTTGAATGAGTGTTCCTTTAGTGAGGAGACCATCCTCAGTTTGATGTGGAGTATACACCAAACAGTTGACAAAAAAGGACAAATACATTAAATGCACATCAATGCAATATATATACTCATATGAAAAGAACACTGAAAAAAAGCACTCCAGCTTTTTTTAAAGTTTTTTTTTTATATTGTCAACTTACGACTAATATTCTAACAGTGTAACTTGTTACACCCTAACTCAGTTGCATCTACTGAGATTTTGAATTTTTTCATTATGGGAACCTGGTCATGTGACCTCAAGCCTGACCAGAAGTCCAGAGCTTGCTCTTATGTGTAAACAGGAATTCCATCTCTCCCCTGTGGCTGACTTCCTGTGATCTACAGGATGACATCATCACCAATCAAATCCCTCCTGGCAGCTCTCAGTCTCCTCCCCTCTCCCCTCTCCATGGTCCACATTCCTCTGTATACCCATGTATTCTGTTGAAGATGTAATGTTTCCTCTATCCTATATAGTAGGTAAGTGTATACAGTAAACTTCCTGACTCATACTGGCTGTCTGTGCCATCTGTGTGTGCTAACTTTCCAGTGTAGTTCTAGGAGCTTCACACTAGTCTCCCTGCTTCCTGCATGTAAGAGAGAGCTGCATCAGATAGGAAAACATGGAGACCCTGCAGTGTGAAGGAACAGCAGCTCTGTGTCACTGATCTATCATGGCTGTCATTACACAGAGCAGGCAGGGTGGTGTGACTCTACCGCCTCTGTCTCTAAAAGCCAGGCATTATAGGAAATATAGGATTCATTAGGAAAACCATATCTGAGGGGGAGAAAGGCACATCAAATAAAACAGGTGAACACAAGGCATTCACAAGAGCCTCTGTCTTATTGTTTAACCTATGACATCGCAGGGCGGGCCTTTAAAGTTGGTGCCCGCTAATGAGTACTATGGGCATCATAGCCACCAGATGCATGCCGTTTTAAACAACAGACATCTGGGGCTAATATATGCGATTGATGATAACGCTGATTGCACACATTTAACCCCTCTGAAGCCAGGGTCAAATGTGATCTGGGAGCAAAAAAAACTGGGCGTGCATCAGCTCCCCCTAGCAAGGTTCAGGGAAGCCAAATAGTGCGTGCCTTGGTCCTCCTGAATGTTCTGAGGCTGCCGCACATAGATTCTTATGGAGACTCTGTGACAGGGCTCCATAGGAACATTGCATAAGTCTCATAGAACCCAATGCAAATGCATTGAGGTCTATGAGATAAGCTATCTGATGACGGCTTGTTCAAGTTCCCCAGGGGAACTATTAAAAAGTGTAAAAAAATAAAATAGATGTTTTTAAAAATATAAAAAATTGAAGATATAAAAATTCTAATCACCCCCTTTCCCAAAATTCAAAATAAAAATAAACAATAAAAAAATAAATATCATGGGCATCGCTGCATGCATAAATGCTGTACTATTAAAATATAAAAATATTTATCCCATACAACAAACAACGAAACAGAAAAAAGTCAAAATGGTTGATTTGCCTTTTTTTGACATTTCACCTCCCACAATTTTTTTTATAAAAAGTGATCAAAATGAGCTTTTACACAGCCACATACACATAACTACAAAAAAGTTATAAGGGTCAGAATACAGCAATGAAAAAAAAAATTTTTTTTCAGTATTAAAATGCAAGAAAAACTAAACAAATGTGGTATTGCCGTGCTGACCCGAAAAATGAAAGTAACAGGTCGGTTTTACCACATAGGAAACGCCTTAAAAACTAAACTCATAAAACTATCGGAATTGTTTATTTTTCCCATTCAACCCCATTTCACATTTTTTTGCATACATCGTATGCAATATTAAATGGTGCCATTAGAAAGTACAACTTGTCCTGTAAAAAAACAAGCCTTCATATGGATATGTGAAGGAAAAAATAAAAACGGTACGACCCCGGAAAGGCAGGGAGTGAAAAACAAAAACATGAAACCCTCTGAGGGTGAAGAGGTTGAAGGAAATCTGTGACCAGGATCGTCCCTATCAAACAGTATTGCTGTGGTTCACCTGATTAAAATGCTGTTTTTCTCTTGTGTGATCTGAGGCTTTATTCCAGAGTTATGATACTTTATTATGCAAATTCGGCCTTTGGTGCAATGAGGAAATCACCATTGCTCTTGTTGCTCCCAAGCTCCATTCCTGTGTGTGGACAGCCCCTCCCACCGTACTTTAATTGACAGGGACAGCCAGTGGCAAGCAGCGAGGGAGGATGAGGCCACAGAAATGTGTAAGTGTTGCTTGACTAAGGCCCCTGTCACGGCTGAGGATGGGGAAAACCCTCAGCCGTGTGATGCCAGAAGATGTTAGGTCGCTGCTCGACCAGGACGACAGAATTAGGGAGCAGGTCACCTCCTATCGCGTCCCTAATACTGACCCTGACTCCTAGCCGTATGAGCCAATCCTGATGGTGGGAGGCCTCATACACCGGAAACCTTGGGGTCCCTACTAGCTCTCAGGGAGGCCCTGAACTAGGAGCAGGGTAAGACGACCTGTTCCTCCAGGACACGGAAGAACAGGAATCTCACTGGACAAGCTGCAAGGAAGGGGAAACACATACAGACATATGGTTATGGCAGGTGAACAACACTAGTTCCAAACCTACCTGCCATAGCCTTGCTGACTGGAACCCATGCACCAGTATTGCTGTCCACACAAACACCATGGAGACAGCACACCACAAAACACACAGGAAACCAGGACATCCATAGCTGTAATAAACACGGAAAGGATAACATATCAACTTGACATCATACATAGGTTTTATGAACACAAGCGTGGCCCTCACTGGAAGATGGTATAATACCAGGAGGATGACTCCAGCAAACCATGGCTGAAGTACCCCTCAGATACAGGCATCCAGCGGAAGCTAAATAGCCCAAGTAGCCACACCCACACACAGACACACCCAGTGTTCACACACAAAGAAGGGAGTTAACCCTTCCTACACCAGGCAGGGTAGTGAAGCCACTTAAAGGGAAAAGCACATAAACAACACACTCACCTGTTACCGCCAGTAACGGCATGCGTGGCAACCATGTCCTGGGGAACAGCCAGCAGGCCGAGACACTGCCACCACATGCACACAACACCACACGTTGCCGCGGACAACCACAAGTGAAGGGAGGTGTCACAGTGCATACAAACATAATAAACCCAGTGCACACCAGACATAGAAAGTGCACACCATACAAACAAAAGGCACACCTACAAAGGCAGGTTGCCAGGTGTAACCGCATGCACTTGTCCGTAAGCTGCCTAGCAACAGCTCAGGCTGCTATACTGCCAAGTACAAACATGTTGCCAACGGCAACCACATGTGAGGCAACATACCAGCAGCCCTCACCATGTGGTTGACAACAAACCAAACCGCAGGCAACTGCATGCGGGTCCAGGAGTCGCGACCATGACCATGGTCGTGACAGCCCCTTGCAGACGAGCATGAGCGGATTAGGTCCGGATGTGTTGCAAATGCGTTCAGTGAAAAATGCGCAATTTTGCAAGCAAGGGCATTCAGTTTTGTATGCGATCGCGTTCAGTTGTTCAGTTTTATCTCATGGGTGCAATGCGATTTAATGCGTTTTGCACGCGTGTGCTAAAAAACTGAAGGTATACAAACAACATCTCTTAGCAACCATCCGTGAAAAACGCATCGCATCCGCACTTGCTTGCGGATGCGATGTGATTTTCAAGCAGCCCCATTCACTTCTATGGGGCCAGCGTTGCATGAAAATCGCTGAATATAGAACATGCTGAGATTTTCATGCAACGCACAAGTGATGTGTGAAAACCAACGTTCATGTACACAGCCCCATTGAAATGAATTGGTCAGAATTCCGTGTGGGCGCAATGCGTTTGCATCACGCATTGCACCCACGCAGTATACTCGCTCGTGTGAAAGGGGCCTAATGGTGATGACTTCATTGCACTAAAGGCCTAATTTGCATGTTTGGAAAGAGTATTATAACTCGAGAACAAAGCCTCAGATCAGCAAAATAAAAACTGTTTTAATCATGTGAACCACAGCGATGTGTCTATGCAAACAGTTGGATAGGGAGATTGCTGGTGACAGATTTCCTTTAATAATGGCTTATTCCTGCAGAATATATGCAAAGAAAAAAAAATCCTGGAGTGCTTCTTTAAACCTATAATAATCTGTGTACAGATGAGAAACACACATGGTGGTAACTCGTGATAAGGTTGCACACTCAGTACAGCACCCACAAGAAAGACTATAACTAGACTAAAATACATGTGTTCTGCTGGAGATATAGGTATATTTGCGAGATAGAAAAAGCAGCTGCAGCAACCGGGTCCACAGGGGCAACACGTGAGGAACGGTGGGCCGATGGGGGTAGTAGTTAATTTACTCATGGTTAACGGAGCCTCTCTGGGCCAGCATGCAGTGATGGGAAGGACAGAACCAGTTCCTCCGGGCACTCTTTGTTTGTCCAGGGAATCCTGCCAGATGGTGGTTGAGGGTTCTTTGGTGGAATGGGTTTTTAGGTGCCTTGAAGGCAGGGTCTCTGCTGTTCGTGACGCCAGCACCGTTAGGTGTAAAGGAAAAGTAATAAACTGAGTCCAGACCTTGTGTGAAGTTCAATAGCAGCTTTACTTGAATAAACGTTTCTCCAAGAGTTTACAGGCTTTATCTTGGTTCCCAGCAGGATTTAGCATTAACTCTGGCAGGCAAACTCGTCTCTGTTACATCTGTTGCTTTCTGGCACTGCTGTGCTGACAAGCTCAAATAGAATCTTTGCTTTCTGCAAGATGCTGCAACTTCTCTTTGCATGGTCTGACTCCAGATTAATCCAGGGAACTTTTCCTTCTGGCTGATGAGGCTCTAAGCTGTGGCCTCCATATCCAGCAGAGCTGAAGGTGCTTTAACTGGCTTAGGCAGGACAAGTCCAGCAGGGACGTGGACCTGCTTCCTTCCCCTATCAGGGGGTAAGCTGAACTAACTCTAAGTAAACTCTCCTCCCTTTAGAGAGGGTGTGTAGAATGGAAAGAAAGGTTCCATCCTCTGCAAAATTAGCACTGCCATGTTTGCTGCCACCTTCTGGTGAACCAGGTACATTACATTTGAACATAACCATTTCCAACATTAGAAATACACAGGGTTTGGACATGACATAAATACACAGATGACATGGAATTAGCCTATAGGAGACAGTAGTGAGGTGCAGAAGTGGTAATGGCACTCTGGGTCATTGCACAGCCAAATAGGGTATACCAAACAATTGTAAGGTAAAGCTGAAAAGAAAATCTTACCAGCAGTAGATAATGATAATCATGCATGGAAAGTCCAGGCCTGGGATGCATTAACCTAATACCCTGTTCTGCACGTATGGCAAGAAAAAAATGGCTTCCTTAGGGGTCTTATAGGCTATTATGGTTTTAATTAATAAAGTATGTTGAGTCTTAAGTATGTTGCTTTGATGGGCATTTCATGTATAAGCCCTTTCTATTCTCGTTAGGTTGGTGAGACCACACTGAGTATTGCAAGTGGTTGTCACTTTTGACCTAGAGACTGTAACAAGGTAGGCCGAAGCCTAAAACTTTGGAGGGAAGTAGTGTCCAAAGACGGTGACCCTGCCAGACTGCCCGACCAGTTCCATGTGAGTGTATTCTGGACTTTGAGTAGTGTCCCTGACAGGTCTACTGTGAGGAGATTATCCTGCGGCTGGTGGCAACCGCATGAGAAGCCTTAAGTACAGAAAGTGTCTGATTGCTAGGGAAACTGCCTTTTACCAGTACCCTGTGTGTGGACCACACATAGCATCCTTCTGTGTGGCAGTCGCCTGTGGAGTATTGAGACAATCCTGGTACCTGTAGCAACCACCTTCTTTCACCAGCAACCACCTGAGGAGCAGTGATGGCCAGTTTGCCGTGTTCGCCCGTGAACACATGCGGGCTGCCGTCTTAACTCACAAGTCCTAAATAATCTTTATGTGATTTTTTTTAAACCCACCAATGATTGCCAACAATCCCAGACTAATCTCCATACTCCTCAGACACATGCGGGCTGCCATCTTAACTCACAAGTCCGGCGATGAACTGGTAAGCCCTTACCTGTGCCGCGAGCCGGTCTGAAACAAATGCAGTCACTGGGAGCAGGCAGTTCCAAGAACAGCCCGATAAAGGACCCCGGCGGCTGTTCTCGGAACTGCCTGCTCCCGTTGACCGCATTTGTTTCAGACCAGCTCGCGGCACAGGTAAGGGCTTACCAGTTCTTTGCCGGACTTGTGAGTTAAGATGGCAGCCCGCATGTGTCTGAGGAGTATGGAGACTGCTCTGGGATTGTTGGCAATCATTGGTGGGTTTAAAAAAAAAACACATAAAGATTATTCCATTGCTATTAGTAACCGCCAAACCCTGTTCCTCACAATCCTGTCAGTGTAACCACCAATCTCTGTGGCACATCTTGTGTGTAGCCAATAAGTTTACACTGTCTCTATGTTCATTGCCTCAATTTGAGTAAACCACTGTTCAAGAAAAGCCTCACTGTGTCTATCTATGCACTGTCCTTCAGTAAGAAACAATCTGGTAAGGACTCATTCAGACAACCGTATATTTGTGCGGAACAGATGCGGAGCCACTGTGTGCTGTCCGCATCCGTACTTCCGTTCCGTAGCCCTGCAAAAATGCTAGAACATGTCCTATTCTTCAATTTTTGCGGACAAGAATTGCCATTTCTGTCATTGGTTGGGCCGTTCCGTTCAGCAAAATGTCTACTGCACACGGCCGGTATCTGAGTTTTGCAGATCCACATTTTGTCTGAATGAGCCCTGAATCGTGAATTTTCTGACTAACTTTTTTACATTGTATATTAATTTTTTTTTATGTTGTACAATTGCATTACTAATTTTTTTATCCTTTGCCATCTTTTTTGGAATGAGAATATAAATGTGTCAAATTTTAGACGTGACATATTCAGGTGTAGACTGAATCTTTAATGTGAACCTTGGTGCCTGGAATGAAATTCCATTGAAATTGTGACACAATAAAATTAATGCACTGATACTTATGTTCTTCATGTTTCAATCATTTTTATTAAACATTTGGTTATTACAAGGTAGTACATTCTGTAGTGTACATTCAGTATACTGCATACTTATAAGGGAATTACAGTACACAGATAATAGTCAAGGTCATGGAGACCTGACAATGTAGCTATCGGATAAATCATATATTGTTTTATGCATTAATTATCGCAATCATATAAACTGAGATTAAAATGATATATAAACCCATTCTCATTCTATTTACTGTGTTTATTATGTTCACTAAAATGAAATTTGACTTAAGACAGAATTCTGCTTCCAAAGCACATCAACAGGTGCAGTCTGTAGACTAATCTACTGAGTGCTCGCTGGCAAGGAATCACTGCTCAAAAGGCTAAAACCACAGCTGCAAGTGGCCATGAATATAAAATAATAATTGTCAACAATACCAGTGGATACAGTCATCTAGACCGGAGGTGGAAACAGTATCACTAGTCACCAACAGTAAAACCTCATTCAGTTATATTTAAAGGGATATTCAGATTATTCAAAGTTATCCCCTATTCTCAGAATAAGGCTACATGCACACGACCGCTGTCTGTTTTGAGGTCCGCAAATTGCGGATCCGCAAAACACGGATGGCGTCCGTGTGCGTTCCGCAATTTGCAGAACGGCACGGACAGCCATTGATATTACTGCCTATTCTTGTCCGCAAAACAGACAAAAATAGGAAAGGTTATATTTTGTTTGCGGTCCACGGAACGGAGCAACGGATGCGGACAGCACACGGAGTGCTGTCCGCATCTTTTGCGGCCCCATTGAAGTGAATGGGTCCGCATCCAAGCGGCAAAAACTGCGGCTCGGATGCGGACCCAAACAACGATCGTTTGCATGAGGCCTAAGGGATAACTATTAGATCAGTAGGGTTTCTACTGCTGGGACCTCCACCGATCATGAGAATGGGTACCCTGTATCCTTCAGAGTGCCCCAAAATGAATGGAGTGGCAGGTCAAGCATGTGCTATGGGTGTTCCAGAGATAGCCAATTTCTCATAATAGGTGGGGGTTTCAGAGGTAGGACCATCACCGATCTAATAGTTATCTCCTATCCTGTGGGTCGTGGATAACTTTTAGCAACTGAAATACTCCTTTAAAAGGTTTCAATAATCCTCATTCATTCCAACATGGATTGAAACGTGTCATCATGTCTGCTTTTAAAATGTAGACCAGGCAGAGATCACAGCCCTTTCAATCCAACGACAGGTACTCACTAATTTGACTTACATGTCATAAAAGTTGTATAAATTGTTTTGTTTAGCATACTTCATCTAAGCCTACATTCACACAACCGTATTTTTGGTCCATGTCTGATCAGCATTTTTTGTGGATTGCATGCAGACCCATTCACTTCTATGGGGCTACAAAAATGTGGACAACACATGGATGTCATCTGCATGACGTCCACATTCATGCGGCTGTGCCGCAAATTATAGAACAAGTCCTATTCTTGTCCAATTTGCTGACAAGAATAGGCATTTTTACAATGGGGTCCATGAAAACTGCAGGACTAGTGTTGAGTGAACTTGTGATTCAAGTTCAGCGTACAAGGTTCGCGTTATCTAAGGCTACTTTCACATTTGCGGCGGAGTGATCCAGCAAGCAGTTCTGTCGCCAGAACTGCCTGCCGGATCAGGCAATCTGCATGCAAACATACAGCATTTGTAGACGGATCCGTCTCACAAATGCATTGCAAGAACCGATCCGTCTCTCCGTTTGTCATACGGACAAACAGATCCGTTTCTATTTTTTTTTCCACATTTTTACCAGTCTGCGCATGCAGAAGGACGAATCCGGCATGCCGGTATTTTTAATGCCGGATCCGGCACTAATACATTTCAATGTAAATTAATGCCGGATTCTGATCCGGAATTTTGGACAGAGAATACCGCAGCATGCTGCGGTATTTCCTCCGTCCAAAACGCCGTTCAGTGACTGAACTGAAGACATTCTGATGCATCCTGAACGGATTTCTCTCCATTCAGAATGCATGGGGATGAAACTGATCAGTTCTTTTCCGGTATTGAGCCCCTAGGACGGAACTCAATACCGGAAAAGAAAAACACTAGTGTAAAAGTACCCAATGAATTCCGTTATGGATTCCACTACCATGGACCATAAGGAATTCTTAGATAACCCGAACCTTGTACGCCGAACTTGAAATACAAGTTCACTCATGCACATGGACCGTATCCATTTTGCAGTCCGCAAATCACGGATGCACTAAATACGGATGCTGTCCATGTGTATCCTGCACTTTTCACATTGTGTACCCTAATTATCAATAATTTTGTACACAGGTACAGTATATTGGTAAGTATCAGTAGACGGAAACATTTTCCTGGATGTACAATTTGACAGTTCAGTCATCTGTAAGATGTCTACTTGAGTGTCCTCAGTGGCCAGCACATTTATGATTTATACCAGAAACTGTCATAAATCATAGCTGAGATTGACGCCAGCTCATAGCTAGTATAGATTTTACATTCAAGGGCATGGAGGTCCAGAGATTAAGAGGCCACGGCAGTGCGAACTACATAAAGGCTGGCATAAAGACTGGTATAAATGCTAGTCTTGATAAATTCACCTCTAAGTTCGAAACCAGCCTAATTGAGCTTCTACATTATCATGTAAACATGTACAGTGAACTTCAATACATGATTGTCACCTATTTCTGTGCATTGATGGCCTGTTAGAGCTTTGAATAATGGAATCCCAGATATGTAGATCACTCACTGGGGCACATTTACTAAGCTCACCTTTTTTTTTTAAGTTAAAAAAAAAAAACTGACGTATTGGTCTGTCTTTGATTTGCACCTCATTTATTATCCCTTAATAAATCTGTTTTTTCTGTTTTGGTTTACGCCTGACATCTATGGGGTCATTTATCAAACTGGTGTAAAGTAGAACTGGCTTACTTGCCCATATCAACCAATCAGATTCCGCCTTTCATTTTCCAAAGGAGCTGTCCAAAATGAAGGGTGGAATCTGATTGGTTGCTATGGGCAAGTAAGTCAATTCTACTTTACACCAGTTTGATAAATGACCCCACTAGTGGTCACTTTCTTGTAAGACAGATTCAGAAATCACTAAAACTGGTCTAAATAGTATGCGCATGAAAATGTGGTGCAAGTTAGCTGAGTTTTTGCCGCACATCTCCATGAAAGTAGGTAAATTGTGGCGCAACTCACCAGCCACCACTCAAAACAGAGATAGAAAAGTACGCCAGCCCAAGAGTCATGTAGAAATTAGACAGTTTTTACACCAAAATCTTGCTCAAAATAAGGCACACCTTCATAATAGGATGAAAATTAGGCAGAAAAGTTAGAAAACCAGTTACCAAAACAGTTGGTAAATGAGACTTAAAAAATAAGTCGTAAACAGGCTTTTTACTCATGAAAACAGGCAGTGACACCTTAGTAAATGTACCCCATTGAGTTGGAGAAACTGTGGGGTGCAGGGTTTATTGGGTTCATGAATGTGACTTCCATATGGTCCCTCAGTGATGCACCACATGCTCCCTTAGAGAATACCTGTGTACTACAGCATACATTACAGAGGTATAGTATGAGCCCACAGCACTCAGGTCCATACAAGACAAGAGGTTATGCAAAATCAAACAGCCAAATATGTTATAAATTCCAAGCCTTTACCAGTGCAAAGAAGGGACTCAATCTCACAAAGCACCAATCAACTGTATATAGAGTATAAAATATTCCACACACCTATCACCCATCCTCCTAAACGTGCCTTAGATGCCTCGTTTCAGGCTGCTATAGTTTATAGTTTTATTTTTACACCCCTTGTATCCTGTGTAAAAGTCCACAGACCACCTACCTTCATCTACTGTTAGTAACACCACCAAAAATTCTATTTTCTTCAACTCCGCCTACAACTCTCTGTGCAAATCCTCATTGGATATCTGGCGCTGTTTTGACTTTGATAAATAACCTTCTAGGATTTTCCCTGCCACAAGTCATTTTTCCTTTCGCAGCTGTTCCACATATCAGCAGCTGTTGTCTGTCAAAAGTTTAAAGGAAATATTTGTGTTGGGCACATGCCGGTTCTTTGTAGACGTATGAACAGATATCATTCCAATAGTTTTATTTCTCTCAATGAAACTGAAGGAAGATTTCTCAGCCTCAAATGGTCACTACTACCGTAATTTAATCAATGAACAGAGTCCGTGCAGCCTGGGTGTTCATAAAAAAGGTCAAAACTGTATGTGCTGGGAGTATTTGCTGAAGGAGGTACTATAGGAAATGATCATACAACATTTGTATAGTTGAGGGGGGTCCATGATGTCTAAGCACACAGAAC
Source organism: Bufo bufo (assembly GCF_905171765.1). Taxonomy (NCBI): domain Eukaryota; kingdom Metazoa; phylum Chordata; class Amphibia; order Anura; family Bufonidae; genus Bufo; species Bufo bufo. The sequence goes on along the minus strand of NC_053391.1, from coordinate 190,588,600 downwards.
ATGGCTTAGAGGACTATATATTGTGCTGGTCGTATAGTTTAATCCTCCTATGATAGTTCAGTCTTATGTTATGATTTGCGTAATATTTTTATCCTAAGTTATATATCCTCTAATATGTCTGTTAAACTTTCAAAAACTTTCTGTTCAAGGGTCACTGAGTTTTCATGAAACCTTTGATATATCATAGAGACATATGAATGTTTTTGATTGGTGGGCTTCTAAGTGCTGAGACCCCTGCGCTCTCTCTCTACTTGCTGCCGGAGACGGAAGCAGGAAGGGCCCATACACTTTTTATTGTGTCCCATTCAGGAGTTGTGAGAATCATGGACTGTATCACAAGCGAACTCAGGCAAGACTTCAGGGCACAGACTAGGCAAAATGACCGGTTTATTCAACGATGGTTACAAGACAAACATGATCAGAATCAAACAGGACATGAAGGTAGGCAACAGTGCAGACCTACAGTAATATCCACCCGGCTGTCCCTACCTACTTGGACGATCTGTTCTAAATTACACCCCCCAACTGATTGACAGTCCCTATGCTGGCTAAGTGCAGGGACCTAGTTCAAGCACCTGCGTTAAGAACTTCAGGGACCTGTTCACACAGCCAGAACAAGCATACTAAACAGACATGAAACAGGAACGCAAGACCAAGCCAAACACACAAAATCAGGATGAAAGCATGAACTGAAAACCATGGCGATCAGAACACACACAGAAAGCATGGTTGTCACAGGAAGAACAGGACATAACCAAAGACATGACAAAAACATATCAGACATTGCAACGTATGCAACATCGATGAACAACGACACAAGTCAGGACAGAAGCACCCTGCACACAGCTTTCTTGAAAACAGACTGATTTCCCAGGCACGCCGTCTACAGATTTAAATAGTAGGGTGGTCTGTTTTTTACGGATCCGTTGTTCCGTCTTTTGTTTCCGTCGTGTTTCCGTTTCCTTTCCATTTTTCCGTTCCATTTTTCCATATGCCATATACAGTATACAGTAATTACATAGAAAAAATTGGGCTGGGCATAACATTTTCAATAGATGGTTCAGCAAAAACGGAACGGATACGGAAGACATACGGATGCATCTCCGTATGTGTTCCGTTTTTTTTGCGGACCCATTGACTTGAATGGAGCCAAGCACCGTGATTTGCGGACAAGGATAGGACATGTTTTATCTTTTCACGGTACGGAAATACTGAAACGGAATGCACACAGAGACACTTCAGTATTTTTTGCTGAACCATTGAAATGAATGGTTCAGTATATGTTCCGCATACTGAACTCCAAAAACAGCCAGTATACTGAACGCAAAATACTGTCGTATGAGCCCTAACACTTACATGAACAAGACAAGCAGAGAGCATACAAATCACAGGGAACTGTTCACAACCCTAAAGAAGTTTGTAGCCAGCATACACAGGAACACGTCATAGACAGCCAGTATGCGAGCATGCAGGCAGCCGGCCACAGAGCAACGTGGTATCACAGTGAACTGTACTTTGACATATTGAGTCCTTCTTGCTTCCTTTCCCTTTAACTTTATGTTATACTGTAGATTAATAAATCTCAATCTTATTATTATGATAAAAAAAAATTGACTCTCAGGCTTTTTTCACACCTCCATGTCTGTGTTCCTTCTGTGAAAAAACATCTACATCTATAATGATCCCCTTGTGTTATCCATTTGTGACCTCAATGTTCTTTTTTTATTTTTTAGATCCGTGTGGAAAAAAAATGGAAGGTGCCCCATTTTGGACAATCCCACCTTTCAGAGCATCTCCTAGCAATGGTCCATGAAAAATGGATGGCATCTGTATGCTGTCCATAGACTTGAATCCTTTTTGGTCTAGAAAACAGACCTAAATATTGCATGCTTCCATTTATTTCCACAGAACCATGGACCACAGAAAAAAATGGACATGAGAATACAGTTATTGCAGCAGATCCATGTGCGATCCATGGAGAACACAGACAACTGATGTCTGTGATTCACTGGTATGTAAATAAGATTTAAAGGTGCCAACCCATCAACCTTCAATAGATTTTGGCTGAATGCTCGTCCAGGCGATCTCTCCTGACTTCCCCATACTGTATGTATGCAGAACCAGTGTTCAGACTGTTTTCAGTGGGGAAAGAAATTTATGCACTTGTGATTGTCCCCTTAACTACGTTGGAAAAACAAAGTGCGAATTGAGACGCAGAGAAGGTGATCACCTGGGGGATATCAACCATCGTCATGATAAACCGATAGAACGTCAAATTTCAGGTAATCGAGGTAGTCCGCAGATCCCCTAGGGGTGGTAACTAGGACAAGAAGAACCTTTGTAAGGAGGCACAGTAGATACACCGTCTTAAAACTGTGTCTCCTCTCGGTCTCAATGAACAGATATCGTTCGCCTGTTTTCTTTGAATAAATCCCTAACTCGCTCTTCTTCTTACCCCCTGTTTAATAATGTTTGTTCTCTTACTTAATTAAATTGTGCACACTAACCTGCCTTTTATTGTCAGACCAAGATTGGTCATATGTGCACATAATTTATCTAATGGGGATTCTGGGGTTCATGGTCATCTATCCCTCAACCTTTGTCAAATAATCCTCTATGTCTCCCTCACTTTATTTTTGGTCAGCCCCCGTTATGCTTTTTAAATATGTACTTTGATTATTAATTGCCCCAATAGTATATCTAGTAACCCTTCATAGTGGTGAAAAGCATGTTCGCAGTTTACTATCATCCTTGCGACATGCGTTCCTTCCCACTTCCTGATGCGTTCCACAGACCAGAAGTGTGTGTTGCCCGCCGGAAGTTTTCCTTTCCTCGGCGCACACACACTAGCTGTGGGATTCCCTTAGATTCTTAACCTACCTAGCCTCTCCAATATCGGCTCCTCCTCTATAATTTTAATTTCCTTACAATCTTGCTTTTTGATTCATATGTGCATTAATATTATGGAACGCATTTGCGCTCCATTTACCGGAAGTGATGTACAATTCACTTCCTCTTCCGGCTATCACACACCTGAGAGCGGGAGGGACATGTGCAAACACAGGAATTATAACTGGGTATAAAAGAAAGGGCCTGTGGACAGTTATTTGCATTTACTATATCTAGGCTGCCAGTATCCTTTCCTTCATCTTTGGCACTTTTTGTCCCCTGATGAACCATCATAATCTTGGAAGTGTATTTAGGGCTTTCTAGGGCATATTCCAGGGTTTAGCGACCGAGAAGTGGGGTCGCCCCTTTCGGGGCGGGTACTCCGCTTTTAGGCAGGGATAGCCTAAAAAGGGACACCTAGGGACAAGTCATCTCCCAACCACTTCCACCCTTGTGACTTCATAACCCGATGGGCGTAATTCTTTAATATACAGAAACCGTGGATCTATCCATCAAGCAGCATCACCAAAAGGGACACCCAGGGACAAGACATCCAACCCGGTGGGCGTTATCTTCCAAAATTACAGTAACCGTGAGATACTTCATCAAGTGGCAACACACAAAAATCACGGGAACCATGAGTGACGACACCAAGTGGCCCGCACTGTTTACGTGTATGATATATTATGCCCTAGATAATCCTATTTACTTGTTCCAATTATATCACTAGTAGCTTTCTTGGTATATCTAGTATATAGTGTCACACTAGTTTTTATGTGGACTTGTGATTATTATAAACTATCGTTTTTATGTGAGGGTTAATCATATATTTTTTTATACTATTAAAAGTTAAATTTTAGGGGTTTTTGCTCTTTGTGTAAGTCAGTGGGGAAAGAGGTTGCAATGTTTCTTGTTTTTTCATTCTCTTATTGGCATTATTTTTTTATATGCAAAATATAATATAAAACACATATTATACTTTTCCATTGAGGCCAGGACTAGAAATGATTACCTCACCTCCGACTCAAACAAGTGCCAGCAGATGGCTTCATATTCACAAATTAGAGACAAGTAGAAGCAATTTCATAAATATAAGCGCATAATGTGGCGGCCACAACCTCGCCCACATGTGGCACTCAATGATCACATGAATATGCAGGTTAACCTTCAAATTTATGTGCCTATTGGCTGCCATGGGAGAGCAAGGTTGATGCTGCCACATGAAAACGGAGCCTAAGCAAACCCAAGTAACTAATCAACAGTATTTCCTGTGGTAGCTAGATATGGTATGCAACATCTGAAGGGTGTTTGTGTGCATTTTCTCCAGGGTATAGACTGTGACTATGTCATGAGAGAAAGAGGAAATGTGTAATCCCTTCCTGATGCAGCCATTTTCCATTTCATCACCATGACGGCCACACAGGAGGTTGACCCATGACCTCTGTAGGGGCAGGAACAGAGAAGAGGTTAAATTGCCCCCTCCCACCTCCGTTCCCCAGTTTTCCTGTCCCTTCTGAGGCCAGGGGCAGAGAAGAGTCTCCCTGCGTGTAAGGGAGATGAAGAGGAAACTATCCTTGCTCTTTTTTATTTTTACTTTTTTAGGATGTCCGAGGACGGTCTGCTAACTTAGCTCCAGTGGGAGCTCCCTTAGCCCGCCGGCGGCCAAGTGCTTATGCTGGGGGTATCGGGAGGACTCGTTCCAGGTTCATCTGGAGCCTGCTCCCGGGCCGCATAATTCCTCCTCTCCCCCTGGTGGGGCGGGCAGTACAGCGGCCGGCGTGCGCGCACGCCGACGTCAATTATTGATGACGTCACTTCCGGGTCCCGGTCATGTGACCAACCCGGAAGTCTTCATGGACGGGATGGAGCGGTATATGAAGTGGGCAAGCCAAGGCAGACGCTGATCAGAGGTCTGAGTAAGTACCAGTTATTCCACTGGCACCCCCAGCATGTCGGGTCCTGAGCTGCAGGTTTCTTTGGAGCCTGATGCCCCCTTACCGCCTCCCGTAAGTTCCCCTGGTCGGATCACTATTACCTAAATTGCTTAACTTGCTTGGTAATTCTCACGTCTTCCCTGGCGGCTCTCCTGCTCTTTTATTCTTTCATATCCCCAGGTTAAGGAGGCACAGAAAAAGATTAAAAAGCCTTCCCGCTGTTTATCTTGCTCAAAAAAATTACCTGAGGGATATGCAAAAAAGTTGTGCAAAGACTGCATTTCGGATGTAATCCGCCAAGAACAGCCCTCTCTTATGGAAAGCATCCGATCGGTGGTTCAGGAGGAGCTGAGAGCCGCCAGGTCCGGGGTACCTGATCCCCAACCTCCAGCTAAACGGCCGAGGATAAGAAATTTCTCTTCTTCGGATTCGGACATGGAGGATGAGGCCTCCTCCTCCAGACCGTGGGAGAAGGACGCCTCCCTTTCCGAAGGAGAAATTTCAGAAGGTGATAGGAAATTCTATTTTTCTGCTATGGAGATGCACGGCCTATTAAAAGCAGTTCGTGCCACCATGGGGATTGAGGAGCCCCCTAAAACTCATTCCATCCAGGACAAAATGTTCGGAGGGCTAAGAGTAAAAAGGGCAATGGTATTTCCCATAAATAGTAGTAATAGATCAGTAGCGGGTGGGAAACGAGGGGAGGTCACCCACCCCGGGTGTCACACCAGTCACTGTAAAAATTTAGGAAATTGAGCGCCAATCTCACAAATGACAAAGTAAAAGGTAAATGGTGGAGATAAAAATAATATTAATAATAGGTGAAGTTAATAAAGTGGCACCATCCACAGGCGCTAGGGACTGGTGGGTGGGACACGGTGGTGGGTTAGTTAAAATATATACAGTACAGACCAAAAGTTTGGACACACCTTCTCATTCAAAGAGTTTTCTTTATTTTCATGCCTATAAAAATTGTAGATTCACACTGAAGGCATCAAAACTATGAATTAACACATGTGGAATTATATACATAACAAACAAGTGTGAAACAACTGAAAATATGTCATATTCTAGGTTCTTCAAAGTAGCTACCTTTTGCTTTGATTACTGCTTTGCACACTCTTGGCATTCTCTCGATGAGCTTCAAGAGGTAGTCCCCTGAAATGGTTTTCACTTCACAGGTGTGCCCTGTCAGGTTTAATAAGTGGGATTTCTTGCCTTATAAATGGGGTTGGGACCATCAGTGTCGTTGAGGAGAAGTCAGGTGGATACACAGCTGATAGTCCTACTGAATTGACTGTTAGAATTTGTATTATGGCAAGAAAAAAGCAGCTAAGTAAAGAAAAACGAGTGGCCATCATTACTTTAAGAAATGAAGGTCAGTCAGTCAGCCGAAAAATTGGGGGGCTATTTGACCATGATGGGGTGCTGCGCCAGATGACCTGGCCTCCACAGTCACCGGACCTGAACCCAATAGAGATGGTTTGGGGTGAGCTGGACCGCAGAGTGAAGGCAAAATGGCCAACAAGTGCTAAGCATCTCTGGGAACTCCTTCAAGACTGTTGGAAGACCATTTAAGGGGACTACCTCTTGAAGCTCATCAAGAGAATGCCAAGAGTGTGCAAAGCAGTAATCAAAGCAAAAGGTGGCTACTTTGAACAACCTAGAATATGACATATTTTCTGTTGTTTCACACTTGTTTGTCATGTATATAATTCCACATGTGTTAATTCATAGTTTTGATGCCTTCATAGTCATGAAAATAAAGAAAACTCTTTGAATGAGAAGGTGTGTCCAAACTTTTGGTCTGTACTGTATATATATTATTATATTAAATAAGATACCAAATGATGCAACAATAAAATAAAGATGTATAAAAAAGAAATTTTTCAGGAGTGCTAAAATCATAATGTTGATAATAACAACAATATTATTAGTAATAATCCACTCACTTCACAGGCGGGTCGCCACCAGGATAAACTCAAGACACCTGGGGCAAGTCCCATAAATGAGAACATCAGAGACATGGTGTTGGAAGAGTGGTCCGAACCGGAGAAAAGATTGGGAATATCCAAAGAATTCAAAAACCGGTTTAATCTTTGATCCATCTCAGTCTAAACTGTTTGATGAAACCCCAAAAATAGACGTCCAGGTGGCTAAAGTAAATAAGAAGACTGCTTTGCCATTTGAAGACGATGCTCAGCTTAAAGACACCATGGAACACAAAGCGGACGCCCTTGTAAGAAAATCATGGGAGGCATCCATGTACGGGCTCAAAAAGAATATAGCTGCCACGTCTGTGGCCAGATCCATGTTCCTGTGGTTGAACGAATTGGAGAATCACTTAAGGAACAGAACTTCTAGGGAAGAAATCCTACAGTCTTTACCGTTACTGAAATCTGCTACAGGGTTTTTAGCTGACGCCTCGGCCGAATCCATTAGATTCAGCGCCAGGGATGCGAGTTTATCTAATGCTGCTCGTAGAGCGCTATGGATGAAGTCCTGGTCTGGGGACAAAGCCTCCAAGATGAAGCTCTGTTCTATCCCCTTCTCAGGGGAATATGTATTTGGCCCTGTCTTAGACAAAATCCAGAGAAGGCCGCGGATAAAAAGAAGGGCTTCCCAGAAGATAGACCCTATAGAAGGAACCAGTCCTTTCGTCCTTATGCCAGCCAGAACAGGTCCTATAAGGGCGAGGGCAAATCAGGCCACTGGGCCTACCCTAAAGGGGGTAAAGGTAGGGGATTCCTTTTTAAACCCCAGACTAAGTCTGACGATAAGCAATGACGCCATTGTTGGGGGGAGACTGAGGGATTTCCTCGGCCCCTGGGAAAAAATAACAAAAAATCCCTGGGCTCTGGAAATCATTTGGTCAGGATACAAAAGAGAGTTCCCTTCCATCCCCCCAACAAAATTCGTCATCACAAATGTAGATTCCAGACAAAACATTCTTTCAGGTGTCCAAGAACTAGTAGAAAAAGGAGTGGTTGTTCCAGTCCCAGTTTCCCAATTAAAACAGGGATACTATTCAACTTTATTTCTAGTAAGAAAGAAAGAAGGATCGTTTCGCACGATAATAAACCTGAAGCACTTGAACAAATTTGTCCAATACAGGAGATTCAAGATGGAATCCCTGAAGTCGGTAATCCCCCTGATAAATATGGGAGCAGTTATGTGTTTGGTCGATTTAAGGAACGCATATTATCATATCCCAATCCATCCCAACCATCAAAAATTCCTGCGATTCGCAGTTCAGGACTTACACAACCGGATCCTTCACTTCCAGTTCACAGCCCTCCCATTCGGGATCTCATCCGCTCCGAGACTCTTTACAAAACTGGTAATAGAAATGGTGGCACCTATGAGACAAGAGGGACTCAACATAGTACCATACCTAGACGACTTTTTGATTATAGGCGATTCAAGGTCTCTCCTCCTACCTCACTTAGAAACATTTTTGTCCCGTCTAGCGGAGCTGGGCTGGATAGTGAACAGGTCAAAGTCTGTCCTGCATCCCTCCACGAGCATGACCTTCCTAGGTGTAACCCTGGATTCACAAAAACAAAAAACCTTTCTCCCTCAGGTCAAGATCCAGGCTCTCAAACAGAAGGTAAAAAGATTCCAACTGAAAAGAGTATGTACTATAAGAGAGGCGATGAGCCTCTTGGGCCTTCTAACTTCCTGCATCCCCTCAGTAGAATGGGCTCAAGCACATTACCGTGTCATGCAGAGCTGGATTCTGAATCGGTCGAACAAAAAATTTGGATATTTAGACCACAGGTTGCGGATCCCAAGCTCCGGGAAAATATCCCTATCCTGGTGGACAGTGGAGAAAAACATGTCCAGGGGAGTCCCATGGAGCAGAACCCCATCTGTCACAATCCTCACGGACGCCAGCAACTCAGGTTGGGGGGAAAAGGTCGAGGACCGATACTACCAGGGCTCCTGGGAAAAGGAATGTCCAATCAATCTTCCAATTTCAGAGAACTGTACGCTGTCTGGAAAAGCCTGAATGCAGCCAGGGAGCTTCTAGAGAACCGCCATGTAAAGGTCCTATCGGACAACATGACAACTGTCTCATACATCAGACACCAGGGAGGTACACGCTCAAAGTGACTCCAGAGCATTGCGGAAGAAATATTCTCCTGGGCAGAGAAAGAAGTGAGGTCCATCTCGGCAGTCCACTTGAAAGGCTCTCTGAACCAGGAAGCAGACTTCCTCAGCAGACGGAAAATAGACCACTCAGAGTGGTCATTGAAACAAGAAGTGTTCGAGGCGATAACCAGGAGATGGGGCCTCCCCACGATAGACCTATTTGCGTCAAAAGAAAATGCTAAAATAAAAACATTCTGCTCGCTGAACCCAAGAGACCCCCCCTGGAGAATCGATGCTCTATCACTGACTTGGAATTGGGGCTTGGCATACGCCTTCCCCCCTCTCCCCCTGATCCCGAGAATAATTCAGAAAATCATGGAGGGGAGGATGACTGTCATACTGATCACACCTTTCTGTCCAAAAAGGAGCTGGTTCCCCCTACTCCGGAAACTAGCAATAGAGGAACCCTGGAAGTTACCACCCATCCGGGACCTTCTTCACCAAGGCCCCATCCTTCACCCTCACCCAGAGTTCTTCAAGCTCACAGCCTGGATCCTGAGGTCGCCATACTGAAACACCAAGGTCTTTCTGACAGAGTCATTTCCAGAATGAAATACTGTCGGAAAAAAGTGACATCAGCAATATACCTTAAAATATGGAAAAGGTTTTGCTCATGGTCTGGGGAAACAGAACCAAACCTCAGGGAACCTAACATTCAGAAAATCCTGGACTTCCTACAGAACGGCCTGGAGATGGGGCTTACTCCCTCTACATTGAAGGTGCAAATCTCTGTACTTAGTACCTTCTTTGACGTCAGTCTAGCTGATCATAGGTGGATTAAGCGGTTTATCAGAGCAGCAATCAGGCTGAGGCCCTCCCTAATATCCCGTACTCCTACCTGGGACCTAAACCTAGTCCTTAACGCACTTATGCATCCTCCCTTTGAACCCCTGGAAGACTGCACAATAAAAATACTCTCTTTTAAGACTGCATTTCTCATAGCCATTACGTCTGCCAGACGGCTGGGAGAGATACAAGCACTCTCCATAAGAGAACCTTATCTTACCATCTCAGACGACAAAATCATCTTAAAACTAGATCCGGGATTTATGCCCAAGGTAGTCTCCAACTACCACAGAAGTCAGGAAATCATCCTCCCATCCTTTTGTGACAAACCAAGAAACCAGAAGGAGAGTGACTTCCATACTCTTGACGTCATACTCTACCACAGGCGTCTTCTTATCCAGTTTGCAGGAAAGAATAGGGGCTCGAAAGTCTCTAAGTCATCCATTGCCTGATGGATTAAAGATACCATCTTTCTCTCCTACAAGCTTCAGAACCTGGATCCACCCATGAATGTTCGGGCCCATTCTACTAGAGCAGTCTCCACCACCTTTGCAGAAAGAGCGGGAGCTTCGCTAGATGACATATGCAGGGCGGCCACCTGGTCTAGCATACACACTTTCATCAGACATTACCGCTTAGACTTATCCAGGTCTTCTGACCTTTCCTATAGATGCAAGGTCCTTCAAGCGGTTGCTCCCCCCCCTAAAATGTATAATTTTATAATTCTCCTGTGTGGCCGTCATGGTGATGAAATGGAAAACCGGAATTAGACTTACCGGTAATTTTGTTTCCATGAAATCACCATGACGGCCCGTATTTCCACAGCTTTCTTTATGGTATGAAGTAATACCTTGTGTCTCCCCTTCGGGGTATGATGTAATACCTTGAATATATTTCTACTTATGATTCTGGCACTCAGTAATCTTTGAAACACTGGGGAACGGAGATGGCAGGGGTCAATTTAACCTCTTCTCTGTTCCTGCCCCTACAGAGGTCATGGGTCAACCTCCTGTGTGGCCGTCATGGTGATTTCATGGAAACAAAATTACCGGTAAGTCTAATTCCGTTTTTTCACTTCTCGTTTTTGTTTTTTTATTCACTGCCTTCCAGGATACATAACTGTTTTATTTTCCTTTTCACATAGACAGATCAGGGCTTGTTTTTGTGGAACAAGTTGTACTTTCTAAGCATTTCATATGATGTAGTAGGAAGCTAGAAAATTCTAAATGGAGAGGAACATTGAAAATACATTTTTACAGTGTTCTGTTTGAGGCAAAACTAATATATTAAAGGGGTTGTGTCACTTCAACATAAATGTGGTATTACTGCATAGTACTGTATAGTACTAACCCACAGAATGAAATTAAAGAGGTAGTGTCACATCAGCAAGTGGCATTTATCATGTAGAGAAAGTTAATACAAACCACTGCTGGCTGCATTAATTTTTCCAGCAAATTTTACACTGCTCGTTTCCATGGTTATGACCACCCAGTAATCCAGCAGCGGTGGACGTGTTTGCACCCTATAGGAAAAAGTACCAGCTTCTCTGGTAGCCAGGACCATGGGAGCTCACATAGGCTGGTGCATTTTCTATAGTGAGCAATGTGTGTAAAATGTGATGGAAAAATTCATCCAGCCAGCAAAGGAGACAATATGGACAATCACAATACATTAGTAAGTGCCTTGTATTAACTTTCTCTATATGATAAATACCACTTGCTGAAGTGACACAACCCCTTTAACTTTTGTCTGTGGGTCAGTACTATACAGTAATACCAAATTTACTGTATATTTTTTTTTCAATAGAGAGCATTGACAAAAATTTACCTTTGCATCCCTATAATCTGACATCAGTAACTTTTTTTTTATACTTATTGCACATTTACTGAGAGGTGTAAGGGCTCATTTTTTGCAGTGCGATCCGTAGTTTTTATTGACATGATTGTTGGGGTATGTATGTATCTATGATCAATTTTCACCCAGTTTTTTGGGAAGACAAAGTGACCAAAAAAACTGAGACTCAGCCATATTGTTTGCATACGTGCGTTTCTCGGTATCTAGTAAGTATAATGTCTAGGTTCTGCTCATTCACCTCATGCTGCTACAAGGGCTCATGTACACAACCTCTAAGTTGTTCAAAGACCTCCTACAATCCTCTGGAAGTAAATATAAAATCTGTCAGAAAAAAGTGAACTGTTCTCCATTTCATGCTGTATAACATATGTATTCTGCTCTAGAAGCTTTGCTGTACAGAGATACCCGATGGTGTCACACAGAGTGTCTATGGCTCCTTTGGTCCCACCATACAGAAACAAATGTACAATGTGCCAGTACATTCTGTATTATGGGAGTTCTCCCCTCTAGTGTCTACAGATTCATGGTACAGTACAATCTGCAGGCAGCAGGTTATAGTGCAGGCGGAGTTGTTCAGATTGATATATAGTCTTATGGGAAAAGATTCAGTAAAACTTGTAACTTTTACATTTAAATCAATGACCATTCTACGCTTAGGAGTCATGTGGGCGGTCTTATCGGTGATAAGTGACAGCCTTCCATGTGTAAGTATGTATTCATGCAGAGTATAGGACCACCCACTGGACTCCTAAGCATATAAAGAGCAGGGATTCAGATCCCTGCAGATTGCATTGCATTTTCATGATGATAGGTTATCTTTAATCACTGTCAATTGCAAAAAAACAACAACAAAGAAACACATTTTTTATTAAATTAACATTATTAAAATAAAAAATTATTAAGTTGCATTTAAGGGAAAAAACACAATAGTGAAGGTATGTATTAATATTGCAAGCATATGCCACATACAGTTGCAAGAAAAAGTATGTGAACCCTTTGGAATTATATGGATTTCTGCACAAATTGGTCATAAAATGTGATCTGATCTTCATCTAAGTCACAACAATAGACAATCACAGTCTTCTTAAACTAACAACACACAAAGAATTAAATGTTACCATGTTTTTATTGAACACACCATGTAAACATTCACAGTGCAGTTGGAAAAAGTATGTGAACCCCTAGACTAATGACATCTCCAAGAGCTAATTGGAGTGAGGTGTCAGACAATTGGAGTCCAATCAATGAGATGAGATTGGAGGTGTTGGTTACAGCTGCCCTGCCCTATAAAAAACACACACCAGATCTGGGTTTGCTTTTCACAAGAAGCATTGCCTGATGTGAATGATGCCTCTCACAAAAGATCTCTCAGAAGACCTACGATTAAGAATTGTTGACTTGCATAAAGCTGGAAAGGGTTATAAAAGTATCTCCAAAAGCCTTGCTGTTCATCAGTCCACGGTAAGACAAATTGTCTATAAATGGAGAAAGTTAAGCACTGCTGCTACTCCCTAGGAGTGGCCGTCCTGTAAAAATGACTGCAAGAGCACAGCGCAGACTGCTCAATGAGGTGAAGAAGAATCCTAGAGTGTCAGCTAAAGACTTACAAAAGTCTCTGGCATATGCTAACATCCATGTTAGCGAATCTACGATAGGGGGCCCGGTCACAGTTGCAAGAAAAAGTATGTGAACCCTTTGGAATGATATGGATTCCTGCACAAATTGGTCATAAAATGTGATCTGATCTTCATCTAAGTCACAATAGACAATCACAGTCTGCTTAAACTAATAACACACAAAGAATTAAATGTTACCATGTTTTTATTGAACACACCATGTAAACATTCACAGTGCAGGTGGAAAAAAGTATGTGAACCCCTAGACTAATGACATCTCCAAGAGCTAATTGGAGTGAGGTGTCAGCCAACTGGAGTCCAATCAATGAGATGAGATTGGAGGTGTTGGTTACAGCTGCCCTATAAAAACACACACCAGTTCTGGGTTTGCTTTCACAAGAAGCATTGCCTGATGTGAATGATGCCTCTCTCAAAAGAGCTCTTAGAAGACCTATGATTAAGAATGGTTGACTTACATAAAGCTGGAAAGGGCTATAAAAGTATCTCCAAAAGCCTTGCTGTTCATCAGTCTGCTGCTACGCTCCCTAGGAGTGGCCATCCTGTAAAGATGACTGCAAGAGCACAGCTGTGGACTGTGTCACCCATATTCACTCATTTAAAAGGCATCTGTCAGCAGATTTGTACCTATGTCCACTTGGCAGCTGAAGGCATCCGTGTTGGTCCCATGTTCATATGTGTTCGCATTGCTGAGAAAAATGTACTTTTAATATAGCAAATGAGCCTCTAGGAGCAACAGAGGCATTACTATTACACCTAGAGGCTCCGCTTTCTCTGCAACTGTCACACCCCCTTCACTTTGGTTGCCAGGTTGATCACACCTGCCTGGCACTGTCAATCAAAGTGCAGAGGGCACAGCAGTTGCAGAGAGAGCACAGCCTCTAGATGTACCATCAACACCCCATTGCTCCTGGAGGCTTATTTGCATATAACATAATTTATCTCAGAAATGTAGACAAATATGAACATGGGACCAACACAGATGCCTTTAGCTGCTAAGCGAACATGTAACAGGTCAGCCAGTTTCATAAGTACAAATCTACAAATGCCCTTTAAGTTAGAACTGGTTTGCCTGATTCCTTCTGCCATCCTAGATTGGTTATAGGTAAAACAAAAATAATTTTATGACAATTATGTGTGACTATGCATGCACCCCGCCACCACCACTCACCCTTTTTGATCCTAGGGAAGAAGTTAAATTAGGGAGTCTGCCAGTAGTTATATCAATACAAAACTGCAGACAGCTACAGTTGCAAGAAAAAGTATGTGAACCCTTTGGAATGATATGGATTCCTGCACAAATTGGTCATAAAATGTGATCTGATCTTCATCTAAGTCACAATAGACAATCACAGTCTGCTTAAACTAATAACACACAAAGAATTAAATGTTACCATGTTTTTATTGAACACACCATGTAAACATTCACAGTGCAGGTGGAAAAAAGTATGTGAACCCCTAGACTAATGACATCTCCAAGAGCTAATTGGAGTGAGGTGTCAGCCAACTGGAGTCCAATCAATGAGATGAGATTGGAGGTGTTGGTTACAGCTGCCCTATAAAAACACACACCAGTTCTGGGTTTGCTTTCACAAGAAGCATTGCCTGATGTGAATGATGCCTCTCTCAAAAGAGCTCTTAGAAGACCTATGATTAAGAATTGGTGACTTACATAAAGCTGGAAAGGGCTATAAAAGTATCTCCAAAAGCCTTGCTGTTCATCAGTCTGCTGCTACGCTCCCTAGGAGTGGCCATCCTGTAAAGATGACTGCAAGAGCACAGCGCAGACTGCTTAATGAGGTGAAGAAAAATCCTAGAGTGTCAGCTAAAGACTTACAAAAGTCTCTGGCATATGCTAACATCCCTGTTAGTGAATCTACGATACGTAAAACACTAAACAAGAATGGATTTCATGGGAGGGTACCACAGAGGAAGCCACTGCTGTCCAAAAAAGACATTGCTGCACGTTTACAGTTTGCACAAGAGCACCTGAATGTTCCACAGCAGTACTGGCAAAATATTCTGTGGACAGATGAAACCAAAGTTGAGTTGTTTGGAAGAAACACACAACACTATGTGTGGAGAAAGAGGCAAAGTACACCAACATCAAAACCTCATCCCAACTGTGAAGTATGGTGGTGGGGACATCATGGTTTGGGGCTGCTTTGCTGCGTCAGGGCCTGGACGGATTGCTAACATCGAAGGAAAAATGAATTCCCAACTTTTTCAAGACATTTTGCAGGAGAACCTAAGGCCATCTGTCCACCAGCTGAAGCTCAACAGAAGATGGATGTTGCAACAGGACAACGACCCAAAGCATAGAAGTAAATCAACAGAATGGCTTAAACAGAAGAAAATATGCCTTCTGGAGTGGCCAAGTCAGAGTCCTGACCTCAACCCGATTGAGATGCTGTGGCATGACCTCAAGAAAGCGATTCACACCAGACATCCCAAGAATATTGCTGAACTGAAACAGTTCTGTAAAGAGGAATGGTCAAGAATTACTCCTGACCGTTGTGCACGTCTGATCTGCAACTACAGGAAACGTTTGGTTGAAGTTATTGCTGCCAAGGGAGGTTCAACCAGTTATTAAATCCAAGGGTTCACATACTTTTTCCGCCTGCACTGTGAATGTTTACATGGTGTGTTTAATAAAAACATGGTAACATTTAATTCTTTGTGTGTTATTATAAGTTTAAGCAGACTGTGATTGTCTATTGTTGTGACTTAGATGAAGATCAGATCACATTTTATGACCAATTTGTGCAGAAATCCATATCATTCCAAAGGGTTCACATACTTTTTCTTGCAACTGTATCCATTTTGTTAAAAAGATTGAATTCATTAATAACCAAGTTGTCCTTTTAAATTATTCTCTTCTATTTAGCAGTGTCTTGTCCATTAGATAATACCGTACAAAGCTTATACTGAAGAATATAACTGAAAACTCTTTGCACCATTTGGCCACCTGTGGTTGTCTGTGGGGATCAAAATGCTGCTGCCTGTTGTCACTTTCATTGTGATTGATGGGCACTTGTGCAGGACATACAAAGGAAATATTGTAGTCCTATGGCAACATGGTGTGATCATTCACAGCTCTGCCTCTCGCTCTGTCTCCGGGCTATGTACATTAGCAGTTTGCAGTCTGGGTCTGTATACATTTGTATGATAAAATACTACTGTGCGAACGACATTAAACTATAGTAACATTTCATTATACTTTTAACTTACTTTAAACATTTTTAGTTTATGATATTTGTATACATTTTACATATAAATCGGAATGGTGTCCAAAAGTGTATTATAAAAGAAAATGCAATAAAATTAAAAAACACAGTACTCACATTTTTAATCCCCTGCCATTAACCGCTTGCCGTCACACTAATGCCGAAAGGCGTGAGTGCGGCGGCTCTCTCAGGTCACACTAACGCCAATAGGAATCATCAGCTGCGCGCTGCTCGGAAGTTATACTACAGCCTGCCAGCGATGATCATTCGCTGGCAGGCTGTAGATGTTAAAATAATCGCATCAGAAAGGTATATTAGACGCTGATTTGTTAACAGCGTCTAATATACCTGCTACCTGGTCCTCTGGTGGTCCCTTTTGCTTGGATCGACCACCAGAGGATACAGGCAGCTCTGTAAGTAGCACCAATCACCACACTACACCCCCCCCCCCTGTCACTTATTAACCTCTTATTAACCCCTGATCACCCCATATAGACTCCCTGATCACCCCCCTGTCATTGGTCATCCCTCTGTAAGGCTCAATTCAGACGTCCGTATGTGTTTTGCGGATCCGCGGATCCACGGACACCGGCAATGTGCTTTCCGCATTTTGCGGATCCGCACATTGCCAGAACTATATAGAAAATGACTATTGCGGACAAGAATAGGACATGTTCTATAGGCTCTACAAAAAACGCAGTGTTCGCCCGATCAGGCCTGATCTTGTGCGCACACTTGCGTTCAGTCCGCCCCACCGCAGTGACAGAATTAATTTTTTTCTGATCACTGCAAAAACACCGTAAAATCGCTGCGGTGCTATAAAGATCACTTTTGAGGGGCATGGCGAGTTTATAGAAGATTTTTTTTTTTTTGGCACAAGTTAGCGGAAATTGATTATTTTTTTTTTTCTTACAAAGTCTCATATCCTACTAACTTATGACAAAAAATTTAATCTTACATGAACTCACCATACCCCTCACGGAATCCAAATGTGTAAAAATGCCCTGTGAGATCCTAAAGGTACTCATTGGAATTTCGGCCCCTTTGCGCATCTTGGCTGCAAAAAAGTGTCACACATGTGGTATCGCCGTACTCAGAAGAAGTAGGGCAATGTGTTTTGGGGTGTATTTTTACATATACTAATGCTGGGTGAGAGAAATATCTCTGTAAATTGACAACTTTGTATAAAAAAATGGAAGAAGTTGTCATTTACAGAGATATTTCTCAGACACAGTATGGGTATATGTAAAAATACACCCCAAAACACATTGCCCGACTTCTCCTGAGTACGGCGATACCACATGTGTGACACTTTTTTGCAGCCTAGGTGCGCAAAGGTGCCCAAATTCCAATGAGTACCTTTTAGGAGGGCATTTTTAGACATTTGGATTCCAGACTTCTTCTCATGCTTTAGGGCCCCTAAAATGCCAGGGCAGTATAAGTACCCCACAAGTGACCCCATTTTGGAAAGAAGACACCCCAAGGTATTCTGTGAGGGGCATGGCGAGTTCATGTAAAATTTTATTTTTTGTCGCAAGTCAGTGGAATATGAGACTTTGTAAGGAAAAAAAAATGAAAAAAAAATATTTTTCCGCTAACTTGTGCCCAAAAAAAAAAACTTCTATGAACTCGCCATGCCCCTCACGGAATACCTTGGGGTGTCTTCTTTCCAAAATGGGGTGATTTGTGGGGTATTTATACTGCCCTGGCATTTTAGGGGCCCTAAAGCGTGAGAAGAAGTCTGGAATCCAAATGTCTAAAAATGCCCTCCTAAAAGGTACTCATTGGAATTTGGGCCCCTTTGCGCACCTAGGCTGCAAAAAAGTGTCACACATGTGGTATCGCCATACTCAGAAGAAGTAGGGCAATGTGTTTTGCGGTGTATTTTTACATATACCCATACTGTGTGTGAGAAATATCTCTGTAAATGACAACTTTTTAAATTTTTTTATACAAAGTTGTCAATTTACAGAGATATTTCTCTCACCCAGCATGGGTATATGTAAAAAGACACCCCAAAACACATTGCCCTACTTCTTCTGAGTACGGCGATACCACATGTGTGATACTTTTTTGCAGCCTAGGTGCGTAAAGGGGCCGAAAGTCCAACGAGTACCTTTAGGCTTTACAGGTAAACACACCCCACAAATGACCCCATTTCGGAAAGTAGACACCCCAAGGTATTCACTGAGGGTCATAGTGAGTCCGTGGGAGATAAAAAAAAAAATTGCCAGAATTTTTTTTTTTCTCAGAAAGTGTCATTTTCCACTAACTTGTGAAAAAAAATTAAATCATACATGAACTCACCATGCCCCTCCGCGAATACTTTGGGGTGTCTTCTTTCTAAAATGGGGTCATTTGGGGGGTATTTATACTATCCTGGCATTCTAGCACCTCAAGAAACATGACAGGTGCTCAGAAAGTCAGAGCTGATTCAAAATGCGGAAATTCACATTTTTGTACCATAGTTTGTAAACGCTATAACTTTTGCGCAAACCAATCAATTTACACTTTTTGGATTTTTTTTTATCAAAGACATGCAGTATAATAAATTCTGACACAAACTTGTAGAGAAATGTAATTATATTTGTACAATTTTACCAGAAAAAGTTAAAAATACACTTTTTTGGAGAAAAATGCGGTCTATTTTGATTAATATCAGAAAAACTAAAAATCTCAGCAGCAATCAAATACCAGCAAAAGAAACCTGTATTTGTGAGAAGAAAAGGAGGTAAAATTCATTTGGGTGCCAAGTTGCATGACCGAGCAATAAACTGTTAAAGTTGTGAAGTGCCGATTTGTAAAAAAGGGGGGGGGGGGGGGATAGGGGGGTATAAACCTGTGGTCCTTAAGTGGTTAAATGCATTGCTGAGAAAAATGTACTTTTAATATAGCAAATGAGCCTCTAGGAGCAACAGAGGCATTACTATTACACCTAGAGGCTCCGCTTTCTCTGCAACTGTCACACCCCCTTCACTTTGGTTGCCAGGTTGATCACACCTGCCTGGCACTGTCAATCAAAGTGCAGAGGGCACAGCAGTTGCAGAGAGAGCACAGCCTCTAGATGTACCATCAACACCCCATTGCTCCTGGAGGCTTATTTGCATATAACATAATTTATCTCAGAAATGTGGACAAATATGAACATGGGACCAACACAGATGCCTTTAGCTGCTAAGCGAACATGTAACAGGTCAGCCAGTTTCATAAGTACAAATCTACAAATGCCCTTTAAGTTAGAACTGGTTTGCCTGATTCCTTCTGCCATCCTAGATTGGTTATAGGTAAAACAAAAATAATTTTATGACAATTATGTGTGACTATGCATGCACCCCGCCACCACCACTCACCCTTTTTGATCCTAGGGAAGAAGTTAAATTAGGGAGTCTGCCAGTAGTTATATCAATACAAAACTGCAGACAGCTACAGTTGCAAGAAAAAGTATGTGAACCCTTTGGAATTATATGGATTCCTGCACAAATTGGTCATAAAATGTGATCTGATCTTCATCTAAGTCACAATAGACAATCACAGTCTGCTTAAACTAATAACACACAAAGAATTAAATGTTACCATGTTTTTATTGAACACACCATGTAAACATTCACAGTGCAGGTGGAAAAAAGTATGTGAACCCCTAGACTAATGACATCTCCAAGAGCTAATTGGAGTGAGGTGTCAGCCAACTGGAGTCCAATCAATGAGATGAGATTGGAGGTGTTGGTTACAGCTGCCCTATAAAAACACACACCAGTTCTGGGTTTGCTTTCACAAGAAGCATTGCCTGATGTGAATGATGCCTCTCTCAAAAGAGCTCTTAGAAGACCTATGATTAAGAATTGGTGACTTACATAAAGCTGGAAAGGGCTATAAAAGTATCTCCAAAAGCCTTGCTGTTCATCAGTCTGCTGCTACGCTCCCTAGGAGTGGCCATCCTGTAAAGATGACTGCAAGAGCACAGCGCAGACTGCTTAATGAGGTGAAGAAAAATCCTAGAGTGTCAGCTAAAGACTTACAAAAGTCTCTGGCATATGCTAACATCCCTGTTAGTGAATCTACGATACGTAAAACACTAAACAAGAATGGATTTTGTGGGAAGATACCACAGAGGAAGCCACTGCTGTCCAAAAAAGACATTGCTGCACGTTTACAGTTTGCACAAGAGCACCTGGATGTTCCACAGCAGTACTGGCAAAATATTCTGTGGACAGATGAAACCAAAGTTGAGTTGTTTGGAAGAAACATACAACACTATGTGTTGAGAAAAAGAGGCACAGCACACCATCATCAAATACTAATCCCAACTGTGAAGTATGGTGGTGGAGGCATCATGGTTTGGGGCTGCTTTGCTGCATCAGGGCCTGGACGGATTGCTATCATCGAAGGAAAAATGAATTCCCAAGTTTATCAAGACATTTTGCAGGAGAACTTAAGGCCATCTCTCCACCAGCTGAAGCTCAACAGAAGATGGATGTTGCAACAGGATAACGACCCAAAGCATAGAAGTAAATCAGCAACAGAATGGCTTAAACAGAATAAAATACGCCTTCTGGAGTGGCCCAGTCAGAGTCCTGACCTCAACCCGATTGAGATACTGTGGCATGACCTCAAGAAAGCGATTCACACCAGACATCCCAAGAATATTGCTGAACTGAAACAGTTCTGTAAAGAGGAATAGTCAAGAATTACTCCTGACAATTGTGCACGTCTGATCTGCAACTACAGGAACTATTTGGTTGAAGTTATTGCTGTCAAAGGAGGTTCAACCAGTTATTAAATCCAAGGGTTCACATACTTTTTCCACCTGCACTGTGAATGTTTACATGGTGTGTTCAATAAAAACATGGTAACATTTAATTCTGTGTGCTATTAGTTTAAGCAGACTGTGATTGTCTATTGTTGTGACTTAGATGAAGATCAGATCACATATTATGACCAATTTGTGCAAAAATCCATATCATTCCAAAGGGTTCACATACTTTTTCTTGCAACTGCATAGGTAGGACAGAACCTACAAAAATTGAAGCTCACGCAATATATGCATAAGGGACATACGGGACAAAAAGACTCCAAAAATGTTCCCAGCAGTCCTAAAAAGAAAAAAATGTCATGACAAGATGTACTGCCCATAAAACAGGGACAAGAAATATATAGACTGCTGATGGCAAAAAGATAATAACCAGGAACCAAAGGAGAGACTGACTTACAGAACTTAGTGTACCCAAACCAGGATGGCGATATCCCTTATGCATATATTGCTGCAATATATGAGACTCAGCCATATGGATATATGATTACAAATTGCTGTTTATTATAATACAATATGTAGCCAGTGTTCCACTGGGATGGTGTTTTTCTTTGCTGCTACCTTTTTTAATTACAACGTCTTTTATGTATGTACAATTGTATTTCAATAAAGTATATTTTTGTATTGGTACCCGTGAGCTTTAATTTCTAACTCTTATATTTTTTAAATTTGGTGACCCCCTGAATTTGCCCCATTATGTATTGCATATACTAACTGTAGTTTTGGCATGTGGGCCAGCGTTGGTTTTGTGTTTATATTAGCTATAGGTAGGAACAGCGAACATGAGGAAACACATAACTCTGTTTTCACACTTAATTTTTTCAGTACTACGGTGATTAACTTTGAATCCTGCGGACACCACTAGAAGTTTCCCGGGGCAGTCCCATAGGCTGCAGGCTGAGTATATGAGCCCGACCATAGGCACCCACCCTTCTTCTGTGAGTGACGGTTTCCTAATTGGATATTACAGTCGTTACACTCATTAAGTAGACATCTATGAACACTGCAATATTATTTGATTGGTACACATTCAAAACAATCAAGTAATTCAGAGTAAGGCCTCTTACACACGACCGTATGCCCTCCATGACATACGGTCCGTGATTGGGCCATATGTCCTGGAGTGGCATTGATCGTGCACACTGGAGTACACAGCATCATAGATTACAATGATGCTGTGCACGTCGGGCCGCCTGCGGGGCTATTGTCCCGCACTTATAAGATCATATGAGTGCGGGACAATAGCCCCATGGGCGGCCCAACGTGCACAGCATCATTGTAATCTATGAGGCTGTGTACTCCCGTGCGCACGATCAATGCCGCTCCGGGACATATGGCCCGCTCATGGACCGTATGACTCGGAGGGCATACGGTCGTGTGCAAGAGGCCTAATGGATCAAGTCTAATCCAGCAGTTAGGTAAATAAAGTCTCTCTGGGTTAATCAACACAAATCTAAGTCCAGCAAATTATATAACCCTTAAAATTCATCTATTTCATTTCAATTCTGGTATGGGCTGAAGGAGGAGCTGGGACGATCGGATCCTGAGACGGAAAACAGAATTATGGGTCATCTATGCTTATCAAGGCCACCCATTTAACTACTGGACCCTTGATGTTTGTACAGAGACTATGCCTGCAATGAACTCCAGCTACACTATATAACGGTCCTGGCATGTTTTTTACTAAACTGTCTGTATTGAGTCTGAGTGATTGAGATCTCGTCCAGCTATTAACAAATGGTCTCCCTGATTATCTTCTGGATATCATTTATATAACAACGGATATCTTATATCAATACTGATATCCGGCACCCAAATCCTACTGACCCCTGATGATCCCACAAAGTGGGGGAAACGCGTCGGGGTACTATGAATGACGTATATTTGTATATTTGATGGTGTACTGCGTACCTAGGCAGCTGTATTATCTCAGCACTAGGGGTGTATACACAGCTCACCAATTAGCCCTATATTTATAGGGTAGGGTGTATGTGTTGTTTTTTGTTTGTATAATATCCGTCCATCTTTAAGCACCTATTCAAGTTATCATATATTTTTCCTTACCCTCTAGTACCACCGTGTTAGGGTTGTGTGAGGATCAGAATAGCCCAGGTTCGAGGACAGGGAGTTCCCACCATTAGGGGTCGTCCCTGGGCTGAGGAATAGACCAGGGAGAGACAATAGGGACAGTTTCCCTATATCCCCTGGCACCTTAAGAGGTGCTTATTGTGGACGTATCTAAGTGGATCCTCAGTGATTACCGTCCTTTTTGTTTATTGACTTCTTCATTTTAAAGAATTGAAATTAAATATATGAATTTTAAGGGTTATATGATTTGCTGGACTTAGACTAATGGATCAAGTGGTTTATCTTCTATTAAAAATCCAATGTAGAGATGGACACCAACACCTATGATGTCATAGTAATTAACCTGAGTGAAACCCATATGTGATATCACAGCCACTTACCTGATACGATCTCCATACATAACTATGCTACAGATTTTAACGGCTATGTACACCTTTGGAGGCAATTTTTGCTTATGATTGCATTTGACTCATTTTTGGCTAAAAATCATATTTTCAATTGGCCTTTAATAAAAATATTGCGTCATTCTGTCACAAAGGGTTAACTGTTTTTCTAATTGTGTGACTGGTACTTTCAGCTTATCTCTAAACTACTAAAAGGTCATAAACACTTATTTAAGCCACATTATTATCAGTAAGATAATGATTGAGCTTTGATGAGTGTTTATAATGTCAGAAAGCAGAGATAAGGAGTAGTGTTGACATGCTCGGCCGAACTGCTGTTCAGCTCGAGCATCGCTATGCTCGGCACATCGGAGTGCTCGGCCGAATACTGTGGGTGCTCGAGTACAATTTAATACAATGAACGTCAATGGGAGACACGAGCATCAAACCAGGCACCCCCTGCTCTGAAGAAGAGAGGGTGTCTGGTTCACAAAAAAAGGTTAGAAATTGATGGAAACCCCATCAAAATGGTTAGGAACCAGCATTAAGATGATGGCTGGATGCGTCTTGGACTCCTACTATCTATGACATACAATAGACAACCACACAAAGGCTATATGCCAAAAGCCAGGTATATGCAAGCCATTAATCTATCCATGAGACAGATGACAGGCTGAGTCAGCATACCTTACAATGGCAGCCTTGTGCACTATGAGACATTCCAAACCAGCTTCCCCCCCCCCCCACATAGAGATATTTACGATCTATCAGTCATAAACGTTCCATCCCATCATCATCGGACTTTATTGCATACTTTCTTATCAAGTTCTATAACTTCTAAACATTCCATCCCGTCTGAGGCATTCAAGACCAGCTCTCATCTGAGAGCCAGTAAGCCTCAAAGTTACTTCAGATCTGTTGGATGGCTTGGGTGGACCTGCGCACCTAGATCAATATCATTAGGGTGACAAAAAGTTTTCTGATTGTCCAAAAATAATATTCAATAAGCTCTCTATACAGTTTTGTCATGTAAAAACTAATTTGCATAAACATGGATATATGGGAAAGACATGCAAATGAGCAGAATCTGCCTTGTTATTCAGCTGAAAAACCATTTGCATGGAAAATTTGCGATCTACACTACTCATGAACAGTTCCATCTATTGGTTTCATAGTCTTATGACAAGACTAATAGTCTTGTCATAAGACTATGAAACCAAAAGATGGCGCTGTTCATTTCCATGCAAATGTTTTTTCATCTGAAAAACAAGGCAGATTCTGCTCATTTGCATGTCTTTCCCATATGCCCATGTTTATTTAAATGAGTTTTTACATGACAAAACTGTATAGAAAGGTTATTGAATATTATGTTAGGACAATCAGAAAACTTTTTATCACCCTAATGATATTGATCTAGGTGCGCAGGTCCACCCAAGTCATCCAACAGATCTGAAGTAACTTTGAGGCTTACTGGCTCTCAGTCAAATGAGAGCTGGCTTGGAATATCTCATAGTGCACAAGGCTGCCATTGTAAGGTATGCTGACTAAGCCTGTTATCTGTCTCATGGATAGATTGATGGCTTGCACATACCTGGCTTTTGGCATATAGCCTTTGTGTGGTTGACTATTGTATGTCGAAGCTAATTGGAGTCCGAGATGCATCCAGCTATCCTTTTAATGCTGTTTCCAAACCATTTTGATGGAGTTTCCATCAATTTCTAACCTTTTTTTGTGAACCAGACACCCTCTTCTCTTCCGAGCAGGGAGCACACGAGCACACCGATGTGTTTGGCCAGAGAACTCAAGCACTTGAGGGCCTGCTGCTGAGCTGACCCTCTAAAACATTAGGAGCGAGGACAGCCTAATAAGCATGTTGATATGATGGAGGAGGAGAAAAGGAAGATTGAATCACATACCCTTTTGTGGTGGAAGGGGTGCATAGGAATACAGTGTACTCAATACACTATAAAAGCCACATTTAAAGTGCCTTTTTGTTCAGCCGCTTTCCTATCGTGGAGTAGAGAAGTCAGGGGCAATTCAGGCCTTGTTCATTTTGATAAAAGTCAACCTGTCAGCATTTTCAGTTGACAGTTGGATGCGCTTATCAGTTATTATGCCCCCAGCAGCACTAAATACCCGCTCTGACAAAACGCTGGCTGCAGGGCAGGCCAGCACATCCAAGGTGTAGAGCGCAAGTTTTTGCCATGTGTCCAGCTTGGACACCCAATAGTTGTAAAGCACAGAGGGATCATTGAGGATGCTGACACGGTCTGCAACGTACTCCTTCATCATCTTCCAAAACTTTTCTCTCCTTGTGACACTAGGCCGCGCATCAGGGTGAGGTTGCTGGTGGGGTGTCATGAAACTGTCCCAGGCTTTGGAGAGTGTTGCCTTGCCTCTGTTTGAACTGTTTTGTGTTCCCCTCCTCTTCCCTCCTCGGTTGCCCAAGAAACTACGTCAGCTGAAACTATGTCAGCTGAAAATTTTTGGAGCAATTTTTCCACAAAGACCTTCTGGTATTGCACCATTTTGGTACTCTCCACCACAGGAATGAGAGATGGGAAGTTCTCTTTGTAGCGGGGGTGAAGAAGGGTGAACAACCAGTAATCGGTGTTGGCCAAAATGCGTATAACGCGAAGGTCACGGGAAAGTCAGCATAACATAAAGTCAGCCATGTGTGCCAGAGTCCCAACAGACAAGACTTCACTGTCCTCATCAGGAGGATAACTCTCAATCTCCTCATCCTCTTCCTCCTCTTCGACCCATCCATGTTGAACAGATGGAATAGACCTGCTGTGGGTACAACCCTCTGTAGCGGAGGCGATCGTCTCCTGCTCCTTCTCCTCCTCATCATCCAATTTTCTCTGAGAAGACAAATTGAGAGTGGTATGGCTATCAGCCTGTGTACTGTCTTCCCCCATTTCCAACTCTTCCACATGCAAAGCGTCCACCTTCATTGTGAGCAGTGAGTTTTCAGTAGACACAGAAGTGGGATGGTTACGCTGATAATAGCGGCATCACTGCCCACCATCTGTGTTGATTCCTCAAAGTTGCGTAAAACCTCACAGAGGTCAGACATACATGCCGACTCGTCACTTGTGAAGAGCGGAAGCTGACTGAAAAGGTGATGACCATGTTGCAGCTGGTATTCCACTACTGCCCTCTGCTGCTCACAAAGCCTGGCCAACATGTGGAACGTGGAGTTCCAGCACGTGCTCACGTAGCACAATAGTCTTTGAGCTGGCAATTGGAAGCGCTGCTGCAGCGTTGCCTGACTGGCAGCAGCTGTAGATGACTTTCGGAAATGGGCACACATGCAGCACACCTTCACCAGTAGCTTAGGCAAATTGGGGTAGGTTTTGAGAAACCGCTGAACCACTAAGTTGAACACGTGGGCTAGGCATGGTATGTGTGTGAGCTTGCCGAGCTCCAAAGCCTCCACCAAGTTATGTCCATTATCAGACACAACCATGCCTGGTTGTAGGTTGAGTGGCGAGAGCCACAGCTCAGTCTGGTCCCTTATACCCTGCCACAGCTCTGCGGCGGTCTGCTGTTAGAGGAGGAGAAGGGGGGTGGAAGCCACTTATGTAGGTGGTGGCGGAAATCCTGATGGAAGTTGGGCTCGTAATCCTTGGCGTTGGTAGCACCTGGGCCATCCCAGGGTACGACTCACTTCCGGCCTCCACAACGTTCACCCAGTGTGCCGTCAGGGAAATGTAGCATCCCTGGCCACAAGCACTTGTCCATGTGTCAGTCGTTAAGTGGAACTTCCCAATAACTGCATTGGTCAGGGCACGGGTGATGTTACGGGACACATGCTGGTGTAAGGTGGGGACGGCACACTGGGAAAAATAGTGGAGGCTGGGGACTAAGTAACGA
The DNA here is from genome assembly GCF_905171765.1 of Bufo bufo. Classification (NCBI taxonomy): domain Eukaryota; kingdom Metazoa; phylum Chordata; class Amphibia; order Anura; family Bufonidae; genus Bufo; species Bufo bufo. The sequence goes on along the minus strand of NC_053391.1, from coordinate 190,560,964 downwards.
GGGACCGCCTCCACCATCAGGCGTCGGAAAGCCTCAGTGTCCACAATCCTAAATGGCAACATTTCCAGGGCCAGCAATTTGGAAAGGTGTGCATTTAGTGCTATGGCATATGGGTGGGTGGCTGGGTATTTGCTCTTTCGTTCAAAGGCCTGGTGTATGGACATCTGTACACTGCGCTGGGACGCAGAAGTGGATGTCCTAACTGATGGTGCTTGCGAAGGTCCAGGTGCAGGGTGGGAGGCATCCGGGCCTGCGTCTTGAACGGGGTTTGGCCAGCACGTAACACAGGGGAAGAGGATGCAGTGGTGTGACCCGCAGACACTGATTGTGGAACCATGCATTCGGCCAACCTATTAGGGTGCTTTCATGCTATGTGGCGGATCAAGCTGGTGGTGGTGAGGTTGCTAGTGTTCACGCCCCTTCTCATTTTGGTACGGCACAGGTTGAAAATGACAATTCTTTTATTGTCTGCACTTTCCTCAAAAAAGCGCCTGACTGCGGAATACCTAGCCCTTAGCAAGGGAGATTCCTGCAAGGGGGTGCTTCGGGGAACATTTGCAGGCCTGTTTGGTGTGGACCGCCTTCTCCCTTTTGCCACCCCACTGCCTCTTCCAACCTGTTGCGGTGCTGCGGATCCCTTCCCCTCTGTACTGCTGTCCTCGTTCGGCTTGCCACCTTCCCAGGTTAGGTCAGTGATTTCATCGTCCACCACCTCCTCTTCCACTTCCTCACTCTGGTCATCCTCCTGACTTGTTGACTTAACAACAACCTCACTTATTGACAACTGTGTCTCATCTTCATCATCAACCTCTTGAGACACTAATTGCTGTTGACTTATTGGCAACTGTGTTTCATCATCATCATTCACCTCCTGAAACACTAATTGCCGTTCCCCACCGTCATCTTCTTTTGACTGTGGATGCTCAAGAGTTTGGGCATCAGTGCACACGATCTCCTCATGTCCCTCTTCAAGCAGGCTTGTCAAGAGGCCCAAATGAAGTAATGGCACTGAAAAGAGCTCCTCGGAATATCTGAGTGTGGGATCACTTGTTTGGAAAAACTCTACATGGTGGGAGGAAGGAGGATCATTGTGAGGATTCTGTTGACCAGACTCTTGGCTACTGAGACTTGACTTTGTGGAAGACAGGGTGGTGCTTAACCGACTGGAAGCATTATCTCCTGCAATTCAACCGACCACCTGAGTGGTGTCCTGCGCCGCCCTGCAAACTGGGACATGAAGCTAGGTATCATGGATGAGTGTGTTTCTTGTGCTCTGGTAGCAGGCACAGTTTCACTGCGCCCAGGGCACAAGTATGTCACACGTACAGTAGCGCAGGTTTTGTAAGTGTATGCACAAATACATTTTACTGAATGTCACTGATATTTAGGATGTGCAAACGTTATACAGGAGATGTAGCGCAGGTAATGTTGCTGCCACCAGTAGCGAAAAAATGTAACTGAATGTCACTAATATTTATGATGCGCAATTATTATAAAGAAGATGTAGCGCAGGTAATGTTGCTGTCACCAGCGGCTAATAAAAAATTACAGGGAATATCACAGATATTTATGATGCGCAAACATTATACAGGAGATGTAGCGCAGGTAATGTCACTGCTCTCACCATTGGCTAATAAAAAATTTGACTGAATGTCACAGCTATTTGGGATGCGCAAACGCTAGATGTAGCGGCAGGTAATGTAATTGTCCGCAGCGGACACCGTCTACGTAAAAAGTACACTGGATGTCACAGATATTTTTAGTATGCGCATACATTATCCAGGAGATGTAGTGCAGATAATGTTGCTGTTCGCAGCATCTACGGAAAAAGTACACTGGATGTCACAGATATTTTTAATATGCTCACATGTTAAACAGGAGATGTATCGCAGATAATGTCGCTGTCCGCAGCGTCTATGGAAAAAATACACTGGATGTTACAGATATTTTTCGGATGCGCACATGTTATACAGGAGATGTAGCGCAGGTAATGTCACTGTCTGCAGCGTCTATGGAAAAAGTACACTGGATGTCACAGATATTTTTAGGATGCGCAAACGTTATACAGGAGATGTAGCGCAGGTAATGTAACTGTCCGCAGTGGACACCGTCTACAGAAAAAGTACCCTGCGCACACGTTACACAGGAGATGTAGCGCAGATAATGTCGCTGTCTGCAGCGGCCAAACAATTGCACGCAATTTAGCGCAGGTTGCGCTAATAATATATATTGCTGCCAGATACAACAATAGTCCTTAGAAGGACTTTTGGGTCTCTAATCGCACGCAATTTAGCGCAGGTTACACTAATAATATATATTGCTGCCAGATAGAATAGTCCTTGGAAGGACTTTTGGGTCTCTAATCGCACGCAATTTAGCGCAGGTTGTGCTAAAAATATATATTGCTGCCAGACACAACAATAGTCCTTAAAAGGACTTTTGGGTCTCTAACACCAACCCTGCATAAGCAAAAAAAAAAATTCAATTCCCTACACTATCTCTCCCTTCTACAAAACAGCTCTCCCTGACTAAGACTGGCCGAACCACGTGTCATTGGGTGCTTTATAGCACCCGATGACACGTTCCGTACAGCCAATCACTGTAATGCCAGTAACCAACATGGCTACGGCATTACAGTGAGTGGCAGTACTTATCTGCATGTTTATTGGCTGTGTAGCAGCCAACAAACGTCCAGAGAGGCGACTCGAGCATGGCGCTCGACCACACACGGTATTCGGCCGAACACCGCGATGTGCCGATAATCGCGATGCTCGAGCCGAACTAGTGTTTGGCCAAGCATGCTCGATTATCACTAATCCATATGCTAATTTGATGATAGCTGGATGCTAGCCATATCCAACCTCATTCATGGCTTACCACAAAATCCTTCAATACTGTACTAATTCACTGGAAATGATAAGACAGGCCTGTAGGGTCTTTTGCCTGCAGAGCCCCTGGGCCATTACATGGGTTGCACTTGTAGCATGTTCACACCTGATTCAATGTTCCAAGTCAGTAATTTATCATTTATGGCTCCTCAGGGTGCCTTACTAAATAAATATCATAATTGGGAGTAGCAATCAATCCCACTTGCATTGATTTCTTGGGGACACTATTAGCTGTATGGGCATTGAGGTCACTGTCAGCATCCAGTCAATCAAAAGCTTCACTTACAAAGGAAGGGTAAAGAGTAAGTTATTCTATAACATTGGGAGTTTGGTTGCTTAAAATGTTTGAGTGCAAAGTAGATTATAGGAAACTTTATGCAATTTTCAGAATTCTTTATCACTTTGAACAAATTTCACGTTGGCTCATATTGAGTTAGAGAGAATTTTCCTTTTTCAAGGCCCCCTCTATAGCCATAGTGGAGAACAGTGATGAACTCATTGCCTCATGCATTTACATGGACAACTATAGACTTCAATGGGTACTGTTGAATGTTGAACAAATAACAAGTGTCCACTTTCCTTGGTGATGACCCCTGATTCTGGCAGTCTATTCAAAGTAGACAACCCCTTTAAAGATCACATCAGCATTATGGAAGGGCAGTCTGATTATTGTATCACGTAAGGCTTTTATATTGACATTTCCATGTACCTATACACACTGTGAGTGTTCTATCGGTAGAGATAAGTGAATCGATTCTAAACTAAACGGATTCTACCCATATGTTGTAAAAATTCAAGGTGTATCTGAATCAAAATTTTTGATGATTTCATTCGGGTGCATTTTGAGACGAGAGAGTCAGAGATAAATTAATTTAAAAAAATTGAAAAGTGAGAAACCAAAGAAAATATATGAATCCTAGGAGACCTCAGTGTCCTACACAAATTTTTAGGCCAATTTGAGCACGTTCCATTCAGGTAGAATCAGGTTTGACCCAAATCGAATCGTCGCACATATTCTGCCAAACTGAACTTGAATCAAATTTTTGTGATTCGCTTATACTCACAAAAATATTTCCAAGTCTTTGTGTAGAAAAAACAACAAAAGAAAAGAGAAAAGTGTGGCTTTATACCTAATCTTAATTGGTTTGAAAATTAGGATGTATAAATGTAGTTTTAGCAGATAACGTATATATAAAATACCGACGTACTATAGAGGCAGCCAATTTATCTACTATGAGGTTGCTGGACAGAGGTGGACGTCTCCAGTTTGAGTCATATAAGTGGTAAGAACCTGCACAAGAATGTGGTCTCAAAGAGTTGGAAAATGTATGATCAGATAATGGGAATGGGGCATCCGGAACTTCGTGCTGAGCGGTTAGAAGTGTGGTGATAGCAGCCTAATTTGTATGTCTTCTAAGGGGAGCTCTATGTATGCCACCAGTGTAAGCTATTAAAGCTAACTATTAAAGGTGGTTTACTGGTTGGTTGTCCTATTCTACAAATATAATGGTGTTTTTAATATGATTGATTATAGTAAAATGTCTATATTGTATATTTTTATATACAGTCTGTAATATTTTTTTTTTAACTCAGCGCATATTTTTTTGGGGCCAAATGCATTATAATATTACAATTTGCATCCAAAATAGTTTGTCCCAGAACACAAAGTCCAGAGCATAGGATGCCGGCCAACATCATTGTTAATAAGTATTTAGCAACTGACCCTGTCCTTTGTACTTCTCCAAAAAAGGAAATTCATAAATTCAAAAAACTGCAATTTATAAGTATTAGCCTAAATAACAAGAAAATAATCTACATCCATATATGCAAGGCAGTAGAAGCATGACCTAGGTTGGATGCCACATTATATGAATTTGCTGCAATGAAGCAAGCTTGTTTACCAGAACTGAATCACATTTTACACTACGTTGGTTTTTCTTTTATAATACTATCAATTATTCATTAACCGGAGTGCATTTATTTGGAGAAAACATTTCTGTACTGCCATGGAAGCAAATGTAATGCTAGAACTCACAGCCTTCTCTTGGCGTAGGTTCAACACATTTTAAAGGACTTAACATTTGTGACTGGAATGTATTGTGTAGAGAAAGCAGAATTACTCTGCCCGGCCTGTGTGATAAGATTCTTTCCACTAACCGAACCCTCACTCGGTATTTAGTTAAATGCCCTTCAAAAGTTTTATAAATGTCTGCTATTAAAAATATTCGGAAAGAGCTATATTAAAAGGGCCAAACCCTCATAGTTGGGCTTTTTCTTTACTGACCAGGTCACATTATTAGATCATGAAATTCCACTTTTGACCATCGCAGTGATTCTTTAAATGACTAAATACACAGAACATGCTTCTTGGGGTTGTGTTGCACCAACATTTCTAAATTCTACATTTTTCCTTTGAATGATATGTTATGAAATAAATCTATGGATATGGATGGTACAGTATAAGCCTCTTTCTCCTTCAGGGTGGCACAGTCAAACCTATGTGACCCTTTCTTGTCTCCAAGTGCTCTGATAAATGCTTTATATAGACATTATCTTGACATTGAGCTCCTTTTCTGGTTCTAGAACCTTTCATAAGAGGTATTATAAAGCAACCACTATTGATTATGGAATTATATGTAGGGGAATGGTGACCAAGTCAAGGATCTCAAGGGTTTTTTCATCTCAGGAGCTTGTAGACAAAGAAGGTTTAGTCCAGGGGTTAGCACTCCAACTGTGGTAAAACTATGACTTCCAGCATAAGTCATTCACTTCTATGGGAGTTTTGAGAACCAGGTAAGTGTGCATGCTGGGAGTCGTAGTTTCAACATAGCTGGAGTTCTGGAGGTTGCTCATGCCTGGACTAGTCAATGGACTACCCTCATCAATTAGGCCAAATCGTTAGTGCTAAAATGACTTTAACAAAATCTGCTTTAAAGATCCTGCAGGCAGCAATATACTTTGAGTTATAATCCACCATACACTTGTGATGACCCAGAGTGCTATTACCACTCTTTTTGGCACCTTGCTACTGTTTCCTATGTGCTAATGCCTGTCATCAAATATATTTTGTGTCATTTCAGAATAATGTGCATATTTATTCCATGTAATTCTTATGTTTCATTTAATGTGCCTGGTTACCACAAGGTGGCAGCAACACTTGGCAGTGCTAGTCGCAGGGAATGGGCTGGATTATCCATTCTCTGGCTCCCTCTAGAGGGAGTAGGAGAGGAGAAGTTTAGTTAGTAGGAGTCAGTTCTAGTCTACCCTCCTAAGGGAGAGATCGTGCTGGCCAGCAGAGCACTGTCTGCTCTGCTGGGCCTGCAGGCACTGCCTGCAAAAGTACTATATGGTTGCATGTCCCCTCCTGGGCTTGCATTGCCTTCATCCAAGCTAAAGCTAGACCTTGAGGTACTTGAAACCAGGGCAAGAAGTTCCTAGGATTGCCTACAGTAAGAGACAAATTACTATTGCTAACATAGCAGAGTTGAGAAAGCTACACTGAGGATACAGCAGAGAGGAGTTTGTTTGCAGAGAAAGCGCTTGCCTGCCATTTGCCTGCTGAAACATATTGGAAACCAAGATAAAGTCTGGAAACTGTATGGATTATCGTTTATGCAAAGTAAAGCAACTGTTCAACCGTTTACCAAGTCTGTTCTTCATCCCCTTTTGCACTGCCTCGGACGACCACATCTGGGATCCACCTGTATTCAGGTAGGAGCACAGTGACAAAGTGCTACACAACATCTCCAGGGATATTGTGGCCTATTTAACACCACTCTGGCCTTCCTACACTGGGTACCAACACTACCATCTACAAAGTGGACTCCATGTCCTCGTTGCTTAACTGCAACTGGCGTCACGTTTACTTGCTCTATAAGAGGGACATATTTCATATAAACCTCCAAAGAGGCAAGGGATACTCCAGATGCCGAACCTGTCCGTTGCACACTATCCAAACCGTTGATGATGATATGTCAATAGCAAGATACTCCAGATGGATAATTTCCCAGTTGGTTTGCCAATTTCTTGACATCTCCTCAAGTTCTTTCTGAAGATGATACTGCCATAAACATGCTGAGCTCCCTTACATTTTGAACACCCATGTTTGATCATGTGATATGCCCAAACCTCTACAATCACACTCCACACAACTAAAATAACAAACTATGACTTTACTTCCATTCCCTTAAGCCATGGTCTCTCATAGGACTCAGTAACAGTCAGAAGAATGTTTTGGGTTCTGGTTTCCTTTAATTATATATATATAGTGGGTAATTTATCAAACTAAAACTAGAAGTAGAACTGGCTTAGTTGCCCATAGCAACCAATCAGATTCCACCTTTAATTTTCCAAAGGAGCTGTCCAAAATGAAAGGTGGAATCTAATTGGTTGCTATTGTCAACTAGGCCAGTTCTACTTTTCACCAGTTTGAAAAGTTGCCTGGTAACACCAGTATTAGATGTTTATTGGCTCCTTAGTACAGTACAGTGTGGTACTACATGTCCTGTACTGCCCCCTGTTTGTGCCAGGATGAACTGCCTCTTTGGACACCAGGTGAGGGTAGCTCCATTTTAGTTTTCAGGTTTACTGTGTGCTATACAGCACCCTGAAGAAGCTCCTGTCGTCATCATAGAAAGTAATTTCCACCTTTCAGCACCTATTCCTAACTGTCAGGCGGCCTTAACACTCGGCAGATTTTGTGGCAGAAAATTCCGCAACTGAAAATAAGTTCCATTCATTTGCATAGGGCAACAAGAACATGGATTTCTGCAAGCCCCATTAAGGTGAATGGAACTGATTTTCAGTCGTGGAATTTTCTGCCACAAAATCTGCTGCATGTGAAGGCAACCTTAGATGCAAGGACTTGCTTTATCTATCTTAGGGTACTTTCACACTAGCGTTTTTCTTTTCCGGAATTGAGATCCGTCCTAAGGGCTCAATACCGGAAAAGAAGTTTTATCCTAATGCATTCTGAATGGAGAGCATTCCGTCTTTCAGTATGCATCAGGATGCATTAGTTCAGTTCCTCTTATGTTTTTTGGCAGCATGCTGTATTTTTCTCTCTGGCCAAAAATCCTGAATACTTGCCGGAATGCCGGATCCGGCATTAATTTCCATTGTAATGTATTAGTGCCGGCATTAAAATTGCCGCATTGACGGATCCGTTCTTCCGGTCCGCGCACGCGCATACCTTTAAATCTGTGAAAAAATATAAGTACTGTATTTATTTTTTCCGGATGACACCGGAGAGACGGATCCGGTATTTCAATGCATTTGTCAGACGGATCCGCTTGCCGGAACCCTCTGCCGCAAGTGTGAAAGTACCCTTAGTTATCTGCTTATTTTTCTTCAGTCTTCATGTTCTCTTATTCTGGGGTGGCATTTGGGGGACTTGGAAACAATTACTGGTCTTCAATAGAGTTATGGACACACGTTACAATGGTTTCAACATACAGTGGTCATCCCAGAACCAATTAATATTGTAATTTGAGGGACCACTGTATTTGGTGGAATTCTTCAATGCACAATTAATATTTGAATTTTACATTCAGAAATTTTTAGACGGAGCTACATTTTATAGATTCCCCTGTATGAAACACATGCATGTTTTCATCCTATCACATAAGCTGTGCCTTCTTCATCTCTAACATGAACACTTAAGAGACCACATCCAGCTGGTTGTAGTTTACTCACACACTGACTACTGCAGATTAACTGCTTCTTAGTCACTTGAAAAATGCTGCTGATTGATCCTAGTGAAAGTTGCTCTTTCCTGTCTGCAATAAATGAATATTGTTTGTATTTGTCTGATGTATACCTGCTGTCTTGTCAACAGGCAGACGTCTACACAGTGATTGCTGATCTCAGTGACAACCACATTTTTCAGACAGCATGAAAGTATCTTACCCCCACAGGACATAACGTACGTAAATTGCAAACAATCTGTCTAGATGGATGAACCGAACCTGTCTTACTGATGGGTATTTTAAACTCACCCAGTGAGCGTGTTTACATTAAAAAATTTTAATTAAACGGGCAAGGATGGCAGTGGGACAAGCTGAATCTCAGTAATGGTCCAAAGGAGGATGTCCAGCACTCAATTAGATGAATAAAACAATTATTTATTGGCTCAAGATTAAAAATGCAGGTAGACGCGTTTCAGGAAACAACTATCTCTTAGGCCACTTTCACACAGTCAGTATTTTGCATCAGTATTTGTAGGTCAAAACCAGGATTGGGTCCAAAACTCAAAGAGGTGCAAACATTCCCCTGGTTTTGGCTTACAAATACAGAAAAAAAAAACTGACCTGTAAATTTGGCCTTAGCCTTGTATGAAATATCATTTTGCCTCATGGATTTTAATCTGAATATCAACATATTTTAGTTTTACTCTTCTAATATATATATATATGGTAAATACCAATATAGAAAAACGCAATGATTCATTCTCCAAGGCACCTTTGGAATTAATTGCTTTTCCAATTCAACATTAAATTTAACATTACAAAAACTTCCAACAACTGGTGGACTGAAATTGTCCATTCTTGCCTTGGGGTAGGGTGAATGGCCAGATGGGGTCCACAGTTACTTAGTTACCTCACTCTTAATGCAGGGCGCCTAACTGAAATGTACAAATGTATCATAGCTTAGTATGTGGTTGATAAGAGGGCCCATGGCTTTTAAAGGGAATCTGTCAGCTCCAAAACTTTTATCTTCATACTCACTTCCATTCTGGCGCTGTGCTCCCACCAGCAGTAAAATGCTTTGAAAGGACTCTGAGCTCACGCACATAATGGAGAGGACTTAGAGAGGAGACCTCTCAATGCATTTTATTGCTGATTTGTTGGAGCACACTGTCAGAACGCAAGTGAGTATGAAGATAAAGATAACATAATCAGACTCAGCGTCACTAACACTATACACCTTTAGGGGGGTATTTTGGTGCTTACAAATTGTCTTTAATGTCTAAAGGAACACATATATACCTGTATATCTAAAGTTGATCAAAACAGATGACTTCTACCAAAATGGTTGTTCATGGAGTGAAGGTGAAATCTGATTGTTTGCTATGGGCAACTAAACCAGTTCTATTTTACATCAGTTTGATAAATCTCCCCCATTGTCTTGTAGGGTTGACACTGCTGAGTCCCTCTATTGTGCTGTTCCTGGCAAAAATGACTTCTTATTAATATGTAAATTTCGGTTATCAGGTATCTCGCATGACTACTGAACAGGTACATAAAAAAATCTGAAGCTCTCAGCATTAGGGCCCATTCACACGACCGTATGTACGGATCCGTAGCCGTTGCGGAAGGTCTGCGGATCCATTAATTTCTATGGGCCCTCAAAAGATGCGGACAGCACACCGTGTGCCGTCCGCATCCGTTATTCCGTACCGCGGCTCCGCAGAAAAGATAGAACATGTCCAAGAATAAGAATTTTCTATTATGGTTGCGGCCATGTGCGGTCCGCAAATTGCGGAACACACATGGCCGGTGTCCGTGTTTTGCGGATCCGCAAAGCCATACGGTCATGTGAATGGGCACTTATAGGGATATTCCAGTTATAGATAGTTATGCCCCTCTCCACAGCTAGGATCCGCACAATCATGAGAATGGGGGCAACGTACCCTGTGGAGTCCCCCTGAAATAAATGGAGCGACTGGTTGGAAAACCACACCGCTGCTCCATTCATTTCTATGGTAGTGCTGAACATATCTGAGTACAATGGCTATCTACGGCGCTCCCATAGAAATTAATGAAATGGAAATGAAAGAGCACCGGTGCACATTTCTGACCAGCCGCTTAGTCAATTTAAGGAGGGCACCACAGGGTATGGGTAATAATAACTAAAGGAGGGGCAGTTACTAAATAAAACTTCACTTTTAATATATTATGGTAAAAAAGGCCTTTATACACAAACAAACATGTAAGTGATGGTAGTATAGGAGCTCAACTGGTCATGGATCTGAGACCATATACAGTAGAGCTTCATATGTGACCATCGAGGTGGCTAAATAGGTGCCCACACCGTGCATTGGATCTGGTCCAATGCACGGTGTGGGCACCTATTTAGCCATCTCGATGGTCACATATAAAGCTCTATGCCGTCACAGATCCAAGGCAGTTCTGAAGGCAAAAGGGGGTCCAACACCGTATTAGTATGGTGTTCCTAATAATTCTTTAGGTGAGTGTAGATGAACATAAATGCTTGTTTTACAAGGGTTACTGCTGTTGACAGATGGTCTTTAACATTTGTAGAAATTTCCTGAATTACAAGTAAGACCTGTTCCTCCTCACCAGTGCTATGGTTAGTAGGAGTTGTATGGAGCCATAGTTGAGCACACTTGATGCCCCTCCATATAACTCTATGGGAGATATGTGAAAGAATCGAGGTGTCCATTTTTGTTATTGTGGGTGTACCAGTGGTGAGGTCCCCAGTAATCTGTAGATACTGTAGGCGATAAATGTTGCTAGTGGGAAGGAAATTTTGGTATTAAAATATAGAGATAAACAGAATGATAGAAACAGACAGACTTTCTATGTGCGGTTATAATGGACAATGTGAAAATGTTATTATACATCTTAAGTTGAAAGACTTAGCATCCTATAAATACATACGGTATTTCAGTTTAATTTATTTCCTCATTCCCTGAATGCCTGTTGATTCATACTTTGGTCAGCAACAGACACCACCCACATAGTAGGGTAGGTCATCAAAAGTATCCCGGATCTAACTCATGGCTTATCACTGAAGTTTGTTAATAACTTCTTCCAGGAGTAAAATATAGATAACACCCACACAAAGAATGTCCCTGTCTAGAGTGTATAAGCATATATGTCAGTACCTAGGACAATCCTCTCAGCTGACAGGGAGTGATTGTGGTAAAAAAAAAAAAAAAATGCTTTGCTATTGCAAGAGACATGTACTAAGAAACCCAACAGATCTTTTTTATTTCTATTTTTTTATTGTTCATTGCTATTTTTTCTTCAAAGGGTTTTTCAACTTTATATGGATCTTTAAATACCCTCAGCCAGCAGGACCTGTCAAGGCAGGCATACTTACCTGCTCCCCAATGCTCGGTTTTTCCAACACTATCCTCTCTGCTATTTGGTCACACATGTAGGAGACACATTACTGCTGCAGCCAGTCATCGACTGCAGTGAAGTATATGACACTATCCATGCCAGATGTTTACATTCTTGGACTGAAGCAAAGTGTAGATGGGGCTGGAATAGAGTGTGAAGGAGTGGGTAAGTATGCTAGCCTCCACAGGTCACGCTAGGGAAGTTGCCTTGCATTACTAAGGATCTGGGTTCACATCTGACTAAGGATAATGTCTACATGGAGTTCATATGTGTCACAGTAGGGTACAGTGCAGTCCTAAAGCTCTTCCCACACCACTGTCCCTACCTACTTGCACGATTCATCCCAAAAACGGCGGCCCACAACTGGACAGTAGTTCCTTCCTGACTAGGTGCAGGGACCTATTGGATAAAAACATAATGATAGATAGACACCTAAAATGACAGGTGAAAATAGCAAACCAGAAGGAATAAACAGACGGACCAGGTCAAAACCAGGAGATAAAAACAGAGTCAAATCAATAGGCAAAAAGACTAACAATACCAAGCTGGGTCAAACACAGAGGGTCATGTCAAGGTCCAAACACAAAGGAGGCAGGGTCAAGATCCAGGCAGAAGTCAGGCAACAGGATTCACAATGGCAAGATTGGCAGTCAGAGGCAAGTCCAGAAACAGAGAATGAGACAAACAGGCTATTGAGGCTTAACAGACTAAATCACAGGCAACTGTGGCCAGCAGTTATCTGTTTAAATACCCTGCCCTGCAGGTCACATGATGCACCATGAGCCACGTGACCAGCATGACGTCATCTGCATCTCATTGGCCGGCACTCCAGAACGCTGAGCTCCGGCCTGGTTGCTATGGAAAATGGAAGCTGGCACTGCCATTTGCTGACAGTCACAAATGCCGACAACCAGGATTTAACAATACATTCTCATCTTTGCATTGGTTGCCTCCATATTTCTCTAAAAATATACTAATACATTATACAGTGTGTGAGATATTCTGAGCCCTACTGGGGACAGGGACTAATATGAGTGATGACATATTTTTTCTGTACAGTCTTCTCGAATATTTTAGTGCCAGAAATTAATAAATACATAAAAATACAATCTGAGAGTCCACCTTATTACAAAGAGTTTGATAAAGATTATGAATTAAAGTTACAACAGAGATTGTCTCCCCTTCTTACCTGCTCTGCAGCACTGGAGCTCTGAATGTGCTGTGGACAGCACCCTAAATTGTGACTGACAGTACAGACAAGCAGCAATATGATGATGTCATCATGCCACTTGCCTGCAAGATGTGCTCACAGTACTGCTAATTGAAGTGTTCATTAGACAAGAAATCTATAGCAAAGGCCAAGGGCTACTGCACATGCCGAGGAGCTCTCCTATTAAAACCAATGGAGATGCAGAGCGGTGTCCAGGTCGAGAGCTGCTGTGCATGCGTGATTAAGTGCATTTCTTCGATCCTGGTTACCAGTCAGAAGATGAAATGATTGCGCTGCACAAGCGACATTGAACAAAATCACATTGGAATTCTTATGGAAGGAACAAGAACTTTTTGTTGCAATATAGAAATTATACCTTGATGAACCATATTGATTTGGCATAAAATGTGATATCAATGTGATAAGGGCAGCATGGTGGCTCAGTGGTTAGAATGGTTGTCTTGCAGCACTTGGGTCCTGGGTTTGAATCTTTCCAATGAAGACATTTGCATGGAGATTGTATATTCTTCCCATGTCTTGTATATCCATTGAGAAGTATGGTTTCCTCCCACATTCTAGAATAATGAACGGTTAGCCATCTACCAGGAAATTTTAGAACATTTCATGCTTCCCTCTGCTGACAAGCTTTTTGGAGATGCTGATTTCATTTTCCAGCAGGACTTGGCACCCTACCACACTGCCAAAAGTACCAATATCTGGTTTAATAACTACAGTATCACTATGCTTGATTGGCCAGCAAACTCACCTGACCTAAACTCCATAGAAAATCTATAGGGTATTGTCAAGAGGAATATGAGAGCAGGGGCAGACTGGCCATAGACCCTACAGGGAAATTTCCCATTGGGCCGATGCCCAAGGGGCCACCCAAGCCCTCCTTTCTGCCTCTGGGAGCATCAGGTACCTACAGTCAGGTCCATAAATATTGGAACAGCGACAGGGAAAAAAGGCGAGAAGGCATTCTTCAGATACATAAATGAAAAAAGGAAACTAAAACAAGGAATTACCAAATTAAAAACAAAAGAAGGAAGGTATATAGAAGAAGATAAAGAACTAACTGACTGCCTCAATAATTATTTCTGTTCAGTTTTTACAAAGGAAAATGAAGGAGAAGGACCTCAGTTAGGAAAGAAGACTAATGAATCTTTTGATGCATGTGTCTTTACAGAGGAAGAGGTTCTAAGTCAGCTGTCTAAAATTAATACGAATAAGTCTCAGGGGCCTGATGGGATACACCCAAAGCTATTAAAAGAGCTCAGCGTTGAACTAGCAAAACCATTAACAGATTTATTTAACCAATCGCTGGCAACAGGAGTCGTCCCAGAAGATTGGAAATTAGCAAATGTTGTGCCCATTCACAAGAAAGGTAGTAGGGAGGAATCGGGCAACTATAGGCCAGTAAGCCTGACATCAATAGTGGGGAAATTAATGGAAACCATACTTAAGGAGAGGATTGTGGAACATCTAAAATCCCATGGATTGAAAGATGAAAAACAGCATGGGTTTACTTCAGGGAGATCATGTCAAACTAATCTTATTGATTTTTTCGATTGGGTGACTAAAATAATAGATGGAGGAGGTGCAGTAGACATCGCTTATCTAGACTTTAGTAAGGCTTTTGATACTGTCCCACATAGAAAGCTTATCAATAAAGTGCAGTCTTTGGGCTTGGACTCCCATATTGTTGAATGGATTAGGCAGTGGCTGAGGGACAGGCAACAGAGGGTTGTAGTCAATGGAGTATATTCAGACCAAGGTCTTGTTACCAGTGGGGTACCTCAGGGATCTGTTCTGGGACCCATATTGTTTAATATCTTTATCAGCGAAATTGCAGAAGGCCTGGATGGTAAGGTGTGTCTTTTTGCTGATGACACAAAGATTTGTAACAGGGTTGATGTTCCTGGAGGGATACACCAAATGCAAAAGGACTTAGGAAAACTAGAGGAATGGTCAAAAATATGGCAACTAAAATTTAATGTTGATAAGTGCAAGATAATGCACCTGGGACGTAAAAACCCAAGAGCAGAATATAAAATCAGTGATACAGTCCTAACCTCAGTATCTGAGGAAAGGGATTTAGGGGTCATTATTTCAGAAGACTTAAAGGTAGGCAGACAATGTCATAGAGCAGCAGGAAATGCTAGCAGAATGCTTGGGTGTATAGGGAGAGGAATTACCAGTAGAAAGAGGGAGGTGCTCATGCCGCTCTACAGAGCACTAGTGAGACCTCATTTGGAGTATTGTGCTCAGTACTGGAGACCATATCTCCAGAAGGATATTGATACTTTGGAGAGAGTTCAGAGAAGAGCTACTAAACTGGTACATGGATTGCAGGATAAAACTTACCAGGAAAGATTAAAGGACCTTAACATGTATAGCTTGGAAGAAAGACGAGACAGAGGGGATATGATAGAAACTTTTAAATACATAAAGGGAATCAACAAGGTAAAAGAGGAGAGAATATTTAAAAGAAGAAAAACTGCTACAAGAGGACATAGTTTTAAATTAGAGGGGCAAAGGTTTAAAAGTAATATCAGGAAGTATTACTTTACTGAGAGAGTAGTGGATGCATGGAATAGCCTTCCTGCAGAAGTGGTAGCTGCAAATACAGTGGAGGAGTTTAAGCATGCATGGGATAGGCATAAGGCCATCCTTCATATAAGATAGGGCCAGGGGCTATCCATAGTATTTAGTATATTGGGCAGACTGGATGGGCCAAATGGTTCTTATCTGCCGACACATTCTATGTTTCTATGTTTCTATGACACAATTGTAACATTTTTGGCTCTATACACCACCACAATGGATTTGAAATTAAACTAACAGGATGTGCTTTAACTGCAGACTGTCAGCTTTAATTTGAGGGTATTTACATCCAAATCAGGGGAACGGTGTAGGAATTACAACAGTTTGCATATGTGCCTCCCACTTGTTAAGGAACCAAAAGTAATGGGACAGAATAATAATCATAAATCAAACTTTCACACCAATGTTGTGTGGACTCTTTATTTTGTCTTTTAATGTGATGTTTAAATAGAGAATATACATGTCTTATGGTGATTTTGGACTGTAAGTGATTTTTGGGTATATACTGTACATTATTTTTGTATAGAAGTTGTATTTGACTTGTGTGGCCCTTATAGGTTGGTTAATATAGGTGTATGGTATATAATATATGATCTTCACTTTTTGAATTGAATTACTGAAATAAATTAACTTTTCAATGATATTCTAATTTATTGAGATGTTCCTGTATATTCACTTGAAGATCATGTAATCCTATGCCTTTTGGCTGCTCCACAGCCACATTTCACTTATGTGGAGGCTGCTAGAACACCTCCCTAGTAGGTTATTTGGCTCCTTTAAAAAATCACTCTAATGTATGTGTGGGGGAAATTTAGATTTGGATCCCCACTGGTGATAGGGACTAATGTAAATGATGACAGTCTCTGTGTAACCGCTGAGGAATATGTTTCCGATATACACTCACCTAAAGAATTATTAGGAACACCTGTTCTATTTCTCATTAATGCAATTATCTAGTTGCTTCAATGCATTTAGGGGTATGGTTGTTGGTGCCAGACGGGCCGGTCTGAGTATTTCACAATCTGCTCAGTTACTGGGATTTTCACGAACAACCATTTCTAAGGTTTACAAAGAATGGTGTGAAAAGGGAAAAACATCCAGTATGCGGCAGTCCTGTGGGCAAAAATGCCTTGTGGATGCTAGAGGTCAGAGGAGAATGGGCCGACTGATTCAAGCTGATAGAAGAGCAACGTTGGCTGAAATAACCACTCGTTACAAACGAGGTATGCAGCAAAGCATTTGTGAAGCCACAACACGCACAACCTTGATGCGGATGGGCTACAACAGCAGAAGACCCCATCGGGTACCACTCATCTCCACTACAAATAGGAAAAAGAGGCTACAATTTGCACTAGCTCACCAAAACTGGACTGTTGAAGACTGGAAAAATGTTGCCTGGTCTGATGAGTCTCGATTTCTGTTGAGACATTCAAATGGTAGAGTCCGAATTTGGCGTAAACAGAATGAGAACATGTATCCATCATGCCTTGTTACCACTGTGCAGGCTGGTGGTGGTGGTGTAATGGTGTGGGGGATGTTTTCTGGGCACACTTTAGGCCCCTTAGTGCCAATTGGGCATCGTTTAAATGCCACGGGCTACCTGAGCATTGTTTCTGACCATGTCCATCCCTTCATGACCACCATGTACCCATCCTCTGATGGCTACTTCCAGCAGGATAATGCACCATGTCACAAAGCTCAAATCATTTCAAATTGGTTTCTTGAACATGACAATGAGTTCACTGTACTAAAATGGCCCCCACAGTCACCAGATCTCAACCCAATAGAGCATTTTTGGGATGTGGTGGAACGGGAGCTTCGCGCCCTGGATGTGCATCCCTCAAATCTCTATCAACTGCAAGATGCTATCCTATCAATAAGGGCCAACATTTCTAAAGAATGCTATCAGCACCTTGTTGAATCAATGCCACGCAGAATTAAGGCAGTTCTGAAGGCAAAAGGGGGTCCAACACCGTATTAGTATGGTGTTCCTAATAATTCTTTAGGTGAGTGTATATATATATATATACAGTATATTATCAACATGTGGACTCATGATTCTAGCTACTGGTAGATATTGATATAATCTCTTCATGTTGTTTTGGTAGATGCCTCCTAAAGTACATTGAGGTAAGTATTCAGTATGTGCTATCAATACAGTAACCTATTATTAGAGTGTGTATCCTCCACCGTCATAATCTGCAACGTTGTACATCTCCTAGATAAAACAATAGGAAGTAAGGGACATTGAATATGCCTTGTGCGCATGGTTATCACATTCATGTGTACACTGTTCTCATTAATTGTGGCATTGTAAATAGATTGACCTCTTATCTTTTATGCTGACACTTTGTTGGGATACCTTCTGTTAGGAAAACAGGCTAAACAGTAAAATTATAAAGTTATTGGATATCAGAATATTTTCATAATTGCAAGGGAAAGTAGATGTGTATCCACTGTACCAACTTACTGGTTTGGCTTTGGGCTAGGTTTGGCTTTGGCTAAGTGTTATCCTAAAGGTGTTATCCTAGAGTTCCCCTAGCTTTTACCTTTTAACTCCTATACAGGGAACTGGCTTTCACTGCAGGAGATCCACCAGGTCGCTACCTCTTTGAATAGTCCAGGTGTAGTTGGCGGCTGACCCATGGGGTTCACAGACACCGATGCAAGCAACTGAGGGATCTGGCAATACTCATGGTCAGGAAACAGACCTACGTCAGGGCAGGCAGAATCTGTGCAAATCCGAGGTCAGGGAAGGCAGCAATGCATCAATACAGTAAACAGGCTATGTTCTGGACAGGCAGCGGACGGTCAGAGTGGATAAACAGGCAGGAGTTTGGTACACAGACAGGCAGACAGAAAGTACACCTTCACTGGTAAACTAGCAAGCTCAGGCACCTCTCTTTTTTTAGGAAAGGCGCCTTAAGTACCCACCGGTGTCCATCCATTGGCTGGCAGAAATTGAAGCAATTGTGCACTGGCCGTTTGGGAGTCGAGAAGTGCGCGCTCGCCCTACGGGAAGCAGGAAGAAGCCTTGCAGCCTAGGGCTGACTGCAGCCTCCACCAAAAGACAAATTACTTCAGTGGCCATCCCCGCTGTTGGAAGGCAGAGGAGACCTAGAGGGACAGGCCGCCAGGGCAAAGGCTATCTATGTGATGCGGCACCTTTCCCTGCCTCAGATAGTGGAACTGCAACTGGCAAGAAGTGTCACTGTGATAATAACATTATGCTTCAAAAATGCAGGAGTTTTAGAGAAATTCAATATTAATGGCCTACCCTTAGGATCCTACTCAGGCACAGTACCCGACAATTAGTAGCAGCCTCATCTGATATTGCAGCTCAGTCCTATTCAAGATAGTTGCAGTACCAGACACAGCCACTACAAAATGTAAGGTACTGTGCCAGATAGACAATGAAGGGGAACATACCATGGATCTGATATTGATGGTCTATCCTAACATATAAAATTGTCTTGTAAAAGTCGAGAACCTTAAGAAAAACAGGCACAAATAAAATGGTAAAACAAATGATGGCGCTATTAAAGGGGTGGTTACATCACAGACAGGCCCTTTCAGATGGTAGATGCCACGGCGATCCTTTCTGTCCAAAAACCACTGACTTAGCAAGTGGAAGCCTTGTAGAAGTGTAGTATTACATGGTGGCCATTCAGAATAGCGGTTACCCATAACTTAAAGAGGTGTCCCGAGCAGGAGATCTCCCTCTGTGACATTCAGGCCCTAATAGGACATATAGACAGGGGTCATCTTTATGAGACAATATCCTCAATGCATTCTTTAATAGGAGAAGTCTCTTTAGTGGACAGCTTTCCCATTCTTCTAGTTCTTTAGAATACTCTTGGATTTCTGTGCTGAAAAAAAGTGTCCGATAATAAGAATTTCCGAATTATCGAATGATGGATTAAAGGAATTTCACTGAATAATTATTTATCCTACATTTTATTAATATAGATTGAAAAATGAAGTGAAGATTTATCAAAACTGTAGTAAAATGCATAAATGCTCGAAATTTAATAAATTTGGTGCACACCAGATACTCCATTTCTTTTAATTATGTTGCATTTTCCTTAGTATAATGCCACCAATTTTTTATTTTTTTTAATATAATAAGACTGCACTGGTGAAAAGTAAAAAGGTCCAATGTTATAAAAAGTGGATAAAAAAGATAAAATAAATGATAGAGACAAGATAGATAATAGATAGATAGATAGATAGATAGATAGATAATTTTATATCTTTCCTATACATCAAAACAATCTATCCTAATACCTATTTAGAAAGGTATTTGTTTCCTTGGTGTTTTTTCTACCAGAATCCACTAGGGAGAATCCTGTCTATCCAGATGTAAAAAGTTTTGATGTCAGGCAACAGCTAAAAAGTGGATCGAATTTCGTGAGCGTTTTCTATATTTATCTCTGTGATTTAATGCTGGGCAGAGGGTTTAAATGGCATCAAACAGTTGGTGTGAAGGGGAGAAGTGCAGTTGCTGTGTAGTAGTTGAGGAGACACACATCTTAACAGTTCTGAAGTATGGAACTCTTTGAAACCAGTCCTTATTTTTTCCAAGACCAAAGATTTTATGACAATGAAAATTACTTTTCTTCAAGGCTTCCCGCATATGATCAAACTGGATTTCAAGATCGTGGATCAATAGGACTTTGTAATGAAGGTGTGTTACTGCAAGAGTCAGGCATTGAAGAAAAAGTCTCACCCCATTCCACAGTAAGCCAGCAAGACCATTGCCCAGGCCAGTGCCTGCCATGGGCCTGCAAGATGTGCAAGCGGAAGACAGTGTCATTGGATAGAAGACGGGCAGCTACCCTGAGGGAGAAACGCAGACTGAAGAAAGTAAATGAAGCCTTTGAAGCCTTAAAAAGAAGCACTTTGTTAAACCCTAATCAGAGACTCCCCAAAGTTGAGATCTTGAGGAGTGCCATCCAGTATATAGAACGACTGCAAGCTCTGCTGTCTTCTCTTAACCAGCAAGAGAGGGACCAACGAGATTTGCTCTACATCAATAATGGATCTCAGAGAGTGGTAAGTAACTTTTCTTTTTATAAATGTTTCATATATATATATATATATATATGTATATATATATATATATATATATATATATATATAAAATGCTATCTATTTGGCCATCAATTATCTATCTATCTATCTATTAATTATCTATCTATTTATCTCATATCTATCTATCTAACTATTATCTATCTATCTATTATATATCTATCTATCTATTATATATCTGTGTTAGAAAAGTAGAACATAGTTACTTGGCTTGATGTGCTTATAAATTCAGTCTAAAAAACTCACTCTGACCGGACAATCACTTACATATGCTTTCAGCATTATACATTAGTATGAAGATAAATTACAAGAGGCACTGAAGGATGGAAATGAGGTGTCCCTTTACATATTATTATTATATGAAGTATGTCTGTGTAGATAGATAGATAGATGGATAATAGGTAGATAGATAGATAGATAGATAGATAGATAGATAGATAGATAGAACAGATAATTGATAGATAGATAATAGGTAGATAGATAAATAGTTTATAATAGTTAGACAGACAGGTAGATAGATAGATAAATAGATAGAACAGATAAATGATAGACAGATAAAAGATAGATAGATAGATAGATAATTAGATAGATAGATGATAGATAGATATGGATAGATATAGAGATGATAGATAGATAGATAGATAGATAGATAGATAGATAGATAGATAGATAGATAGATAGATATACAGATAGATATAGAGATGATAGATAGATAGATAAATGATAGATAGATACATGATAGATAGATAAATGATAGATAGATAGATATATAGATATATAGATACATGATAGATAGATAGATAGATAGATAGATAAATGATAGATAGATAGATAGATATATAGATACATGATAGATAGATAGATAGATAGATAAATGATAGATAGATAAATGATAGATAGATAAATGATAGATAGATAGATACATGATAGATAGATAGATAGATAGATAAATGATAGATAGGAAGATAGACAAGTAACAGATTTCGTTACTTTCAGCTACTTAGAAACTTGAAATCCATGGCAGTGTTGCTGTCACATGTCACAGATGACAAGTGTGGTGCACACACAGCTGTCACAAGTTTGTTTTCTTCCTTTCCGCATTTGGGCAACACTTGAACTCCTCAAATATGTCAATGCCAATAGGGTTTTAAGGCTGACCTCTTAACCCCCTGATCTGATAAAGGTCATGTGGTCACTTGGTAGAGGAGCCGGTGATTATGGAGTGTGGGGCAGGGGCAGACCATAACCCACTGTCATGCCTCATTAAGGCTTCCCACACGGTCATGTCAGTCATCTCATCCTCTAGCACCTGCCCCCCTATGTAATGTAGTGAAAAACAAACTGCAAAAAAAATGCTTATTATGCTGGAAAACCTTTCCTCCTCTACAGAAGGCAAAGAGTTTGTAAAACTTCAGTTACTTCTTCGTTATGATGGTGAGAAGACTCATACATAAGGCATGCTCAGATTAAGACCTGGACCTCACTAGCATTGTCCTTTATATGTTCTAAGTATGAATCCCCCACCAGATGTCAATGCACGACAGAAGGTCTATTCCTTCTAAACAAGTATACAAAAAGGACATGTTCCTTTTCTTCACACAAAGGGTTCAGGGCGGTAGTTTTACATTAAGTCATTTTTACAATAACTGCATTTAAAAAAAAAAATTGGAGCAAAAAGCACACTGTCCTGATCAGGGGTGCACCTAGCCTTTCTTCTACCTGAGGTGAAAACTGAAACAGCGCCCCCCAATGATGATTTCTTAACCTAACCCCTTTGCCACAAAGAAAGCACTTATTGCCCATGGCCCTTCCTCTGCCCCCCTCTTGCCCCTACCTGGTGCTGCCTGAGGCAATTGCCTCACCTGGCCTCATTGGTGGTGCACCCCTGGTCCTGATGTTACCTTCTGGTCAGATTTTTTGTAATGGCATTATAAAACTGTATGCCTGTTTTTTTTTGTTTCTCTCTTGACATCTTTTGGAAATCGCAGCATGCTCTGGGTGTGGCATTTTTCAGACATTTTCCCCTAGACTTCTCTATAGGAAAAAAAAAATTGTCTAAAAAAAGAACACCCCCAAAAACACGTGAATTTTATGGTATTATTAGCAAGCCAATGAAAAATAGTAGTGTGGCAGCACCCTGAAATGTCTGTCATCTTGCCTTAAGGGGGTTTTCTGAGTCTTTTATATTGATGATCTATCCTCTGGATAGGTCTTCAGTATCCAATTGGTGGGGGTCCGACACCTGGGACCTCCGACGATCACCTGTTTGAGAAGGCAGCACTCGCAGTACCGCCGTGGTCTTCTCTCGTCTTTTCCTACACCTTCATCGGTCATATCGCCTAGGTGCAGCTCAGCTCCATTGAAGGGAATGGGGATGAGCTGCGATACCAACCTAAGGGCTCTTTCACACTTGCGTTGTCCGGATCCGGCGTGTACTCCATTTTCCGGAATTACACGCCGGATCCGGAAAAACGCAAGTGAACTGAAAGCATTTGAAGACGGATCCGTCTTCAAAATGCGTTCAGTGTTACTATGGCAGCCAGGACGCTATTAAAGTCCTGGTTGCCATAGTAGTAGCGGGGAGCGGGGGAGCAGTATACTTACCGTCCGTGCGGCTCCCGGGGCGCTCCAGAATGACGTCAGAGCACCCCATGCGCATGAATGACGTGTCCATGCGATCACGTCATCCATGCGCGTGGACGTCACTCTGGAGCGCCCGGGGAGCCGCACGGACGGTAAGTATACTGCTCCCCCGCTCCCCACTACACTTTACCATGGCTGCCAGGACTTTAGCGTCCCGGCAGCCATGGTAATCATTCAGAAAAAGCTAAACCTTGGATCCGGCAATGCGCCGAAACGATGTTTAGCTTAAGGCCGGATCCGGATTAATGCCTTTCAATGGGCATTAATTCCGGATCCGGCCTTGCGGCAAGTGTTCAGGATTTTTGGCCGGAGCAAAAAGCGCAGCATGCTGCGGTATTTTCTCCGGCCAAAAAACGTTCCGGTCCGGAACTGAAGACATCCTGATGCATCCTGAACGGATTTCTCTCCATTCATAATGCATTAGGATAAAACTGATCAGGATTCTTCCGGCATAGAGCCCCGACGACGGAACTCTATGCCGGAAGAAAAGAACGCAAGTGTGAAAGAGCCCTAAGCCGCTATGCAATGTACGGCGCTATACTTGATGAGGAGCGCCAGTGCCTTCTCAAACAGCTGATCGTCGGGATCTCAAGCGCTAGTGTGAAACTTGCTTTAGTAAAGCGCTAACTGAAAGTTTCCAGGGAGAGCTTGTCTTCAGTTTTCAACTTTTTACTGAGCGCTGAAGACGCCTGTATATAACGAGTCATATACCAAAGGTGATGGGTAGTGAGATTTACGGAACATGTACATAGTGAGGGACTGGGGTAGTGACAAGAATTAGCCAGGAAGCCTCTGTATGTTACACACCGGCATCTTCAGCGCTCAGTAGAACTGAAGATGGAGTCTCCTTACCAATCTTTCCTAATACAGTATATTACATAAATGTTTAACATCCCTGTCCCTACACTATATTAAAAATAAACTGAAATGAGAGGTACACTTTAAAGAGGAACATATATTTATAAAGCGGTATTTCCAGTTTAAACATTTATGCCATAACAATCTGTTCCATTGTAACACCCAGACCTATAACTCTTCTTTCATAAAATATCCATATCTGACTTAATGGTAATTCCCTCAACTCGCCATGTTAATTCTTGCTACAAATCATACAGAAAATCAAGCCGGGAGGAGTAAGGCTGCCTTATGTTGTTACCACAGACAAGCAGGTCAATCAATCTCTTCCTATATAGCTTACTTTCCAGTGAGTGACAGTAACAGGCTGCGTGTGTGTGGCACAGCGATTCATCCACCTTGTGCGAGCTGCGGCCTCCATCTTTTCTAGTATCGGTTTACCTATTAATGTGTGTCCATTCACTCAGCTGCTTTACGTACACTCATGAGGTCTGCAGCTTGTGCTTTACTAACATGGGACTTTGTAATCGTGAATCCATCTATTCATATTCATCAAGTGAAAGCGACCGTAATATCATTTACATTGATATAAAAGACAAACAGTTGACACGCCAGGCTAATATATTTGACACAGTACATTATATTGAATTATGAATTTATCTCTTCTGGCTTGTATTATATTATTTTCTGTCGCCTACCAATTCTTTACTAGGAGAAATAAGATCGGAAACCCACAAATCTATGGTGTAGATTTTTTTTTTTAAAGCATTGCATTAGGCTAGATTTATAGAGCACCATGTGTCGCAAGTCTCAGACAAGTTACTTGACCAAAATTATTTGCACAACTGCGACTCACATAGCGGTCTATGATAGCAACGTTGGGTGTGAGTTGCAACCTGGGACCAAAAATCCAACAGGGTTTGATTAGGCTACTTTCACACTTGTAGCATGTATTCCAGCAGGTTGTTTTGGCAGCAGGGGCATAGCTATAGGGAAAGCAGGGGAAGCAGCTGCTTTGGGGCCCAAACTCAGAAGGGGCCCACCCAGTAGGAAGACTAAAAGATTTTATTGTCAGGGCCCCCTAAACAGTATTATACTGTACAATGACATTATATATGGTGACAGTATATACAGTGGCATGTCATATATATTTGTAGGAAACTGACAAAATGGCTGCTGGGCCTGGTCTGAGAGAGTGATCTTAAAGAAGGTGAGAAGAAGTTGCTGCGGGTGGCCCCCATTCAAAAATTTGCTCTAGGGCCCAGTGATTTCTAGTTACGCCACTGTCCTGCAGAGAACAGCCTGACGGAATTCCCCGGATCCAGCATTGCCAGATGCAACTAGAATGCCCGCTGGGCTCATTAAGTATAGAGAGTCCGGCGGAGATCTGTACGGCAGTTTGTGTCCTGCCAATCCACAGCATTCTATGCTGGAACTGGCAGCCAGATCGCAGTGCCGCAGATGTGAAAGTAGCTTTAGTTGTGACTTGAGCATCACGGCCGTGCTAGGTCAAGAATTGCAACTCGAACCCTATTGATAATCATTAAGTGCAGTGTTGCAATGTGACATTGCAATAATCTAGTTGCACAACATATCCCTCCATGGAGCTCTAGCCTAAGGGTATCTCCACAGGCACAGATTTGTCGCAGAAATTTCTGTTTCATGAGTCTAAATGGAGTTATCTACTTGAATGGGGCTGAGCTGTGTCCCTAAGCCATGTGGCTGATAAAAATGAAGTCACTGGCCTAGGAAGAGGCTGCAGCACTCATCGGAGCAACTCGACCTCTTCAAACTGTTAATCTCCAGTGATGTCGAGAGTTGGAACCCCACCAACCAGATCCTTTAATAGTAATTCTGTGGATGACTAAGGCCTCATGCACACGGCCGTTGTTTTGGTCCGCATCCAAGCCGCCGTTTTTGCGGCTCGGATGCGGACCCATTCACTTCAATGGGGCCGTAAAAGATGCGGACAGCACTCCGTGTGCTGTCCGCATCCGTTGCTCCGTTCCGTGGCCCCGCTAAAATAATATAACATGTCCTATTCTTGTCTGCGCTTTGCGGACAAGAATAGGCATTTATATTGAAGGCTGTCCATGCCGTTCCACAAATTGCGGAACGCGCACGGAGGCCACCCGTGTTTTGCGGATCTGCGATTTGCAGACCGCAAAACACACCACGGTCATGTGCATGAAACCTAACATTTATTTTTAATACTGAAGGAGAAGATAACATAAACCTCAGCTTTTCTTTATTGTTTTTGTAATGATTGTGCGTTACTTTTACTATAGTTTATCTATTCACGTACAGAGCTGCTGGTCGTCCTTGTAAACAGAAAGGTTACAGGCAGTGACAATATTTGGGATCCCTATTACAAAATCATAAAAGTCCTATTATATCAATATCTAAAATGATAACCTTTCTTATTACTTGTAACTTGGAAATATCATTTTCTAAGAGACTATCCAGTTTATCCTAATGTCCTGACCCTAACGCTATTCCTGCCTCATAAAAGCTTGGTTCAGAGGCAGGTAAGTCATTCCATCATTCTTGCCCTGTACTTTAATGGTATGTTCATGAAATATAAAGTCCACTGCCAGAACCGTGTCAAAAACCAGAAAGAGTAAAATCCACCGTGGCGATCTGCAACATAAATTATCATGCTGCAGATTTATTTCAAATGCACGCCAATTTACATGTGGATTTTTCAATTTACCATGCAGATTTTTAACATAGTGCATATAGCAGTACTGTACAATGCGGCAGATTTCCCGCAGAAAAACGCACAAGAGCAAATCTGCCATGTGTGAACCCACCATAATTAGGAAAATTATCTTTTGCATGCATGTTTATTCTATCAAAATCGAATTTTTTTTATTTCATTCGCTAAAGTCCATGCTTCCTGAGGCTCCAGGGCCTGGGAGTGACCACTACCTCTGCATCCCCTCTAGCTACACCCTTGGATCAATACTCAATATCATAATGTGTATATTTCATTTGCCTACTCATTGTAATGTTTCATTTTATTCTTTTATACCCTTAGATATCAAGTGAATGTGGATCAAGTTCCTCTTCTTGCAGCCCAGAATGGAACGAGTCTGATTTTAACAGTAGTCAAAGCGGTGAGTGAAGTTATATTCTACAGATTTGTAAAAAGCACATTCGTGACTTGACGTGATATTTTTATCAACTAAGCAGTTTGGGGACATCGTTTTTTTTTTTTTTTTCCCTCAACCTACTGCAAACTATGTACCATATTGCTCATATTTTTCTGCATTTCATTGACTTGACAGTATCAGAATATAACATACAAGAAGAATAAATAGCTCAGACACATGCATCCATCATACCATACATAACATATGTTTGCCACCTACAGTAGAATCAGAAGAACAGATCAATATGTTGTGATGATTTATCGAATCTGATTTATTAATGGGGTCTCCTAAAAAATAACGAATTCCATTTCTCTTATTTACAATTTTTTGCTTAAAATCCAAAAATATAAATGTAGATAAACTAGGAAGTGACCAGTCCTGAAAAAAGTACTCTAAAATCTAGAAAAAAATTATACAAAATAATATATTTAAAACATATCTTGGATATACTGTATGGACCTGTATCTATTATATTTATTAGGTAATCCTTCTCATGGAGATAGCCCACATTATCTTAAATTGTAACTTGCCATGTAAATCCTATTCTATGCAGTTCATGTCAATAAACAATTATTAGTAAACGAGAAGAAAAAGTCAATGAAACCGTTCAACTGGATCTCCCTATCGTTCTTGTCCTCACGTTATGGCAATGTTACATTGCTCTTGTTTATACCTGTCATAAAAATGTAAAGGTCACTGCCCTCCACGTGACCAGGTTACCAAAATTTAGCCTACAAACATATAGTTGGATCATACCATACATATGTAAAATGATGTACTGCCAATAATATTGTATTTAGACCTCACAAAATGATAAAATACTTCTATTTCTGCATAAATATGACCTAAATATAACCAAATCAAACAACTGACTCAAAAATATTACACTTGGTCATTTATTTATTGAGGAAAATGAACCAATATCATAATGTTTGTGATTGGCAAAAGTATGTGAACCTTTACATTCAGTATCAGGTGTGAGCCCCTTGTGCAGCAATAACTGCAGCACTTCCGGTAATTGTTGATTAGTCCTGCACATCCGCTTGGAGGAATTTTATCCCATTCCTCTGTACAAAACAGCTTCAGCTCTGTTATGTTGATGGGTTTCCTCCCATGAACTGCACGCTTCTGGTGCTTCCTTCCATTTCTATTGGATTAAAGTCAGAATTTTGACTTGGCCATTCCAAAACTTTAACTTTATTCTTCTTTAAAGGGGTTGTGCAGTACAAAGTTACTGATGACCTATCTTCTGGATTAGTCATCAATATCAGATCTTTGGGGTCTAAGGTAATGGCACTCGTGCAAGCGTTGCTTCCTCTTCAAAATTACTTGTGCGTCGTCTCATTTGTAGTGGCAGCAGAGTATTATTACAACTGCTTGAGCACTGCTACCTCTTCAAAACAGATGATCAGTGGAGTTGCCAGTAGTCAGATCCCCCAATTTGATATTCATGACCTATTCCTGTGCAATGCACAACCCCCTTTAACCATTCTTTAGTAGAACAATTTGTATGCTTAGGGTAGTATTCTTGCTTCATGACCCACAATCTCTTCAGCTCACGGACAGATGTCAGCCTTCTGACTTGTCTAGGTGATGGGCAGTAAATAAATGACCAAGGCTAATATTTTTGACTAATTTGATTTGGTTATCTTTATCTACTTTTAGGAATTGTATGAAGATCTTATCTAGTTTTAGGTCAAATTTATGCAAAAATATAGAGAATTATGAAGAGTCAACAAACTTTAAAGCACCACTGTATATTACTCCCTTAGTCACAACTTTTTTGCCTTCCGTACCTACTTGAAATGCCCACATGAAAACCCACGAGCACCATGGCAGTTAGCAGTGCAAACAATTCCTTTTAAGCCTTCAGTTAAATAAGGTTGCTGAGAAAAAAAATTACAAAAAGTTTTAAATTTACAGTGTAAGCACTTGCACATTTGCCCAAAGAAGTTATAAAAATACATCATACAGGCCCTATAGACTTCCTATAGTGGGGGGCACAAGGACTCAGTGTGGCTCCATACACGCTCCATTTATACTTCTCTGCCATATTTTTTAAGTCTTAACAGTGCGCCTCGAGTGAAAGCTCTACAGAAAATTTTGGACTAATTAATAAAAATAAGCTTTACAATTTAGAATTTGTCACAGTCTTACATAGTTTAACAATCGACAGGTTACCATCCATTTACCCATAGCCATATGTGTTCCTTTCAGTGACATTACTAATGAAGTAAGAAATAATTAATATGAATAAAAACAGTCAATTACATTTCCTGCAGGTAAAATAATCAATTTCAAACAAAATCCATGTCATATAAATGTATGCAGAGCACATCTGAATGGATTTGCATGAGAACAAAGTGTAAATGAATTGTTTTTCTAGCAAAGGTCAAAAATGTGCACTTTATGTTAATGGCTGAAATAAGAACAGAAATTCCTCCAGGCTTTTGCATTACAAATGATATGCACTGCTTAGAAAATCACATGCCCCCAATAAATGGTTTGTGAAGGTCATACTCCCAGCTATGTGCAATAATACAAAGTGCCAGCTAGAGCACAAAGGAGTAATAAAGAATCTGCTCTGTCTGAGAACTCTGACTTAACGCTGAGGAAATGTAATGATACGATTTTTCAAAGCCATACTGATAGAAAGAGGGCCTGTAAGAAAATATTTCTTAGCTTAGGCTACTTTCACAACAGCGTTTTTGCTGGATCCGTCATGGATCAGCAAAAAGGCTTCTGTCATAATAATACAACCGTCTGCATCCATTCTGAACGGATCCGGTTGTATTATCTCTAAAAAAGCCAAGATGGATCCGTCTCTAAAACCATTGTAAGTCAATGGGGGGCGGATTCTTTTGTGTCAGAGAAAATGGATTCGTCTCCATTGACTTACATTGTGAGTCATGACGGATCTGTCTTGCTCCGTAC
This sequence comes from Bufo bufo, assembly GCF_905171765.1. Classification (NCBI taxonomy): domain Eukaryota; kingdom Metazoa; phylum Chordata; class Amphibia; order Anura; family Bufonidae; genus Bufo; species Bufo bufo. The sequence goes on along the minus strand of NC_053391.1, from coordinate 190,530,495 downwards.
CATATTGCAGACAGAAAAACGCAGCGTTATTCTGTCCGTGATGGGGACGCAACCAAACGGAACGGAATGCATTCTGGTGCATTACTTTTCGTTCAGTTCACTTTTGTCCCCATTGACAATGAATGGAAAAAAACCGGATGCGTTTTCCCCCGCTATTGAGATCCTATGACGGATTTCAATAGCGGAAAGGGAAAGCGCAGATGTGAAAGTAGGCTTACTTGTGTTTAGCCAGGGACGTATAATTCATAGGGTCCCATACCAAAATAAGATGGGGCCTCCACCTAGTTTAAGAAAATTAAAACAGCAGCATAAGTAGCAATAATTAAGGGTACGCATAAACAACATATATCAGAAAACCTACATTATAGCAAAAAGCCACCATATTGAATGAAAACAGATCCTGGGACACTTTGAAGAAAAAGCCATAGACAAGGAAAGTGAGGGGTTCTGTGGAGTGGTGGGACACACATAATATGTGACTGGCTATTGGTGGTCATGTGCCCCTGTTCAGGCTTGCAATATAGATACCTTTTATGAGAAGAAGACAATATTGCCATCCTTCCACCAATTGAAGTTGTGTGGGTCATAGGATTTGAGGGAGCAGAGACAGTGACCTAAGGACACGGGGCTGTTTTACAGGGAGACATGGGAGGAACTATCAATGATATTCTCCAGAGGGCATGGGCACTTGCAGCGATGAGAAACACTCCTGTATACTTTCAAACTAATTAGCATATGTCATTAAACTTTATTTTTTGAACATCAGATAAGTAGAAAACAGAAAGAAAGGTACGGATTGTTAACTTTTTATATCACCTACAGGGCAATGACTCCTTTTAAAAGCACAACTTCAAAAAGCATAAGTAAATTCAATGCTTCAGTCTTCATACACAATTTCATATAGTCTTACTATGCAATTTGAATTACGTGCTAGGAAACTGATTCTCACCAACAGTCATGCATTCACACCTATCAATAAATATTCTGCATTAATGAATCATTTCATGTGTCTTGTTTTGCAGATCATCTTTTAAGTGATGACTCTTCTGAGCAACGGGACATGACCTCATTGTCTTCCATTGTTGACAGCATCACATCTGGAGAAGTGTCTATAAACTACCCGGACCAGCATATTGGAAACTAATCTTTCAAAATATATATTGTTGTTGACTTTCCTGAAAGTTATTACAAGATTAGGATTCTGTGGATTTCCTTTCTTATTCTACTTTTATATACAAAAAAAAAAAAAACACAGATTAAATGAATTCAGATTGTTGGGTATAGTGTCTGATGGGGGACTTTTAGAAAAAATTAATACATCAAATTATTTTAGATCTACATAACTTGTCCAACCTAGTCCTTTATAGTAATTATTATAGACTATAGGTCAGTGATGGTGAACCTTTTCGAGACCGAGTGCCCAAACTGAAACCCAAAGCCCACTTATTTATCGCCAAGTGCCAAGCCAGCAATTTAACCTGAATAGCAATATAGTATATTTTCCATGTATCATTTAGCTATAATAGCCTGCCTACATTCAATGCACTGTCTGTGCCATTCATAGTACGCACTGCACTGATGAAGGACAGGAAAAATCAAAGGCATATTAGTACACCAAAGACTTTTTCAATGGGGCGGGTGCCCACAGAGAGGGCTCCGAGTGCCGCCTCTGGCACCCGTGCCATAGGTTCGCCAACACTGCTATAGGTTCTTTGGGCAGGAAACTCCCATTTTGTCTTATTACCACTACCCATAGATTGTGATGTAGTTTGCACTTGCTCCATAAAAGTATATTGGAGTTTTGAAACATGATATGTTCTGTAGAGAGGTAACACTGGAACATAACCTGATACTGGGAGGCTGCTCAAAAAACTTCTCAGATGTAGACTAATAAATCTCCATTTCTATGTTCAACATATACCTGAGGAGCCAAAAGAGTGTCCTTACTTTATGCAGGTATATTATTTATGCTCCAAAAGAAATAAAAAAATATATGTAGTCTGTATGAAGATAGACAACTCAAAAATTATGAGGACTTCCAGGGCATGGATGGGAATTAAAAAGGGGTCTGCTATTTCCAGAAAAAGGTTGTGTCTGATATTTACAAGTTATCCTTATTATAAAGGTTAACCGGGTAACTTACAATTTTGTAAAACGGCTCAAAACAGTGTAAAATTAGAAAAAAATAATCATTCTCACATTGCCAATGCTCCACAGCTTTCTTTCCAAACGATCTCTACTTCCTGGTCCCTCTCAACAGACAGTGATTGTCTGAGCAGTTTTGAGCACTGATTTCCTGTGTGTGGGACTAGGAAGTAGAGACAGGCAGGGGACCGAGAAGCACCAGAACGGGAGCAGCAGGAGATTGGTGAGGTGAATGGCTTATTATTTTACATTGTTATGAGTCTTAAAAAAAACTGGTGGACCACCCGTTTTCGAAGTGGGTTGCAATACTACACACAGTCCATCATGAGACCTGTCTCACGGTTTTCCGAACACCTTTATAATAGATGGGTTAATGGGTAACTGCTATTGTATACTTTCTAAACTCTCCCCCACCCTCAAAGAATGAGGGTTGGACAACTTTTTTTTCTATGAACTGAAATCAATTATTATTTTATGACTGACTATCCCTTTTTGGGTCATATTTAAAGAACTGTCCTGTAACATTGCCATAACAAGGCAAATTATTTAATTAAATTATTAAATTAAAATATAGTTACACCTAATTAATTTAACATAAAAAAGAGATCATTTAATTTAATTTAAAAATCAATCCAGGTTATATTTATTAATTATATAAATAAAACGCCATGAATTTTGTGATCTGGATAATCGAGGACATTACTTCTGATGAATTCCATCTTTTAGTATGAGAATGTTTTGTAATATATATTTTCGTAGTCGTTTTTATTAAAGGGTGTGCTGTTCTGCAGAAATATGTTTTTTTATGTTCGGTGGGGCCAATTTTTTTTATTGATTTTAATGTGGTTTGACCAATTTAAATGTAACATGATTTGACAAGTTTTTTTTTATTAAATGTGTGGGTTTGCCATCTTTTTATTTTTGCTAACTTATTTGTATGTTTTTTTTAATAAAGATTTTGTTTGAATACACAATGTGCTTTAGCAATTTATTTAAGCTAATTTGCAAGCAATAAAATTTGTATTGGGAAATTCGATTTGGCTGCTTCGCCAAAATTTCCCCAAAAATTTGCTTTGTGACAAATTACTTCATCTTGAAGCACATTTCTTTATTTGTAGTGGGTGTAATGACAGGGAACAGCAATTGTGCCACCCCGTCATAAAATCATAGTTACCCTCATCTATTTGACTGTGAAGAACTGGCCGCCGCAATCTTGAGAAATCTCACATGGCCCATGATGACATCATGACATCAGCCGGTGTGGTGACGTCTTGCCTCACCGCGTACAGGATTTTGCGGCAGGGTTCTTCAATCAAGATAATTAAATTTTTTACTGCCATTCAGTGAAAATAGATTCGTTACCACAAAGCAGGAGGAGATTTGGCTTCGTGACGAATCGCATTTTCCCTGAAATTTAGATCATATTTCCACTTCGTGGAGTTCAATACGGTCAACAGTAAATATGATTAGCTGAATTTCATTACAATAAAGTTATACTTTTTTTTAGTTCCATATTGTGTAGTACACTTATATGTCATGGACCACAATTCACTTTCTTCACATTGTACTGTATATGTGATCTCATTATTGATCACTAGGCGAAGCCCTTCTTTTATCATAGGAGGCTTGCACACGTGACAAAGGTGGAGCATCGGTTTAAAACATATTTTTAATTACATCTCAAAATATAGGTATATTAACTATATTTTGGCACATTGAGGGGAATTTACGGTATTAACCTGCTTATGGCCATGTGCCGTATATGTACACCACTGGTGCTAGACTTTATTCCGGAGCACTGTATTTATGCTGGATGGGTTTAAAGCTCATGCAATGTAGCAGGAGCAAGTGGAGTCCCCAGCTGTTGGTGACAGGGAGGAGAGTTTTTTTCTCTTCATTCTCCTTTCCTGGGTGCTTATAGTTTTCAGTGAGCGCTATGCAGTGAATAGAGAAAATGGCTATTGGCCCTGGTGATCAACGATGGTCTCCAGGTATAACAGAGATGCTGGGTCTTAGCAAATTTGTTTGGGGGATATCTTATGTGTTAAAAGATATTAAAAGAATACAAAAATAAAACAGAAATAAGAAAAAAAAAACACCAACCCAAACCATCCCCACAGCCAACCCTTTCATGTAAGACTAGCAATGACAGACACAAAATAGGGAACCGATTTCAATAATTCACTACAGCGTTAGGCCTCATGCACACACCAGTTGTTTTTCTCGGCCTCCGTTCCGTTTTTTTTGCGTATAGGATGGGGACCCATTCATTTCAATGGGTCAGCAAAAAAATGCTGATAGTTCATCCGTTTGTGTTCCCGGTCCGTTGTCCGTGTTTCCCTTCAGCAAAAAATTTTTTGCATGTCCTACGTTTTTCACATATGCGGACAAGGATAGGCATTTATCACAAGGGATCTGTGGAAAAAAACGGATCCTCCCAAAAAACCGGATGCCGCATCCGTTTTTTTTGATGGATGCACAATTTGCGGACGCAAAAAACAACTGTCGTGTGCATGAGGCCTTGATTTGCTAATTTTAAATGAAAACAAGGTTTGTTTTGCACACCTTTTCCTAAATAAAGCTAAAAAAATATGCTGTAAATAACATATTAATAAAGGATCTTTAAGTGCCCTATACACTAAATCACACAAAAGGCTATATGTTACGGCCTTTTCAGGCCTCATCATTAAAGCCTGCCATCTGCACTTACTGTAGTGTTGGGACGGAGTTTAGTGCAGGTGCAGTGTGTTTGAATGGAGGAGACTTCTCATGGAGGTGATTTGCCTGGTCACATGACCCTCCATAAGCGGCCATCTTATGGGCAGGACCTCTGTGTAGACAGCAGAAAAGACTTTGTAAAGAAGGAGACATACCTTATGAAATATATAAATTGGTGCAGAATTAGTAAGTGCCATATAGACATCTTACAAACACATTGGTCAACAATAACAAGAAGTGAATATAGTATATTAGTAGGATGCACAGGATTGCTGGTCTACCAACCAGGGTGCTCACAGTCCCGCAGTGTCACCCCACTGCTGAAATAAAGACCAGAAATTGTATACAAAAGGACTGGGCACACCTAGAATATTGAGTCACTCACTTTATTTGGTACGATTAAAATACATTATTTGATCAAGTATAATAAAATAAAATATCTGACACAATGTTGTTGACAATTTCCAGGGGGCAGTCTCACGGCAGAGGTGATTAGAATATTGTACCCCTTGTAACTGTCAACACTGGAGATTGTCCCAACATAAAACCACAGCGCTATATCTGTTACACTGCATCCAGGGGCAAGCACACAACACTAACTGATACTCTAAAATCAGTAAAATGTAGCATAAAGTGGATAAATATAGCATAAATTAATTATAGTAAAATGTGGCATCAATTCAATTTCCACTTAGTTATAAAGTGAATACGGCATAAATTAATTGGTCATAGCAGCATCATTCAGTAGTAGCAGCAATAAGGGCAACACGGTATCAAGATAATCCAAGTTCTTTGACAATAAAGATTTGGCAGTGAAAGTTAGCGAATAAAAGTTTGCAATAAAAGTTTGAGATGGCTCAAATTCCTTTGAATGTTCCGTTGAGCAATACAGCTAACTCAGGAATGAGGTTTACAATATTATCCCCAATAATAGGCAACAGCATATAGTTTTAAATCCTCTGGTCGGACTTATTAAGGCAGTGTATATTTGCGGTTATAGACGGCAGAGTCCTGCTGTGTTATTGACCTGGCGGCGTCCCGCTTAAGGTCAGTATTAAAGCATATGACAATACCACCGGATTTTTGTATTAGAATGGTCTTACCGGTGTTGGAGGCTTGTGCCGTCCGTTTAGAAGCCTCTGCCGTCCAGCGAAACTTGCTCAGGTCTCTTTTTCCGGTCGGGTAGGTAACGTGTCCACAGTGTTGTTTGGTCACTGCACGTGAGCCCGCTTGCTTGGATCTGGACTCCGTCTGTTTTCCACCTTTCAAGCAAAGTTTCAGGTCGGCTTTGACACTGTTCCTCAGTGTGGTCGATGTGGTGCACTCACATATGTTTGGGGGGTTCTGACCCCCCCCAAACATATGTGAGTGCACCACATCGACCACATTCCTTTGCTCAACGGAACATTCAAAGGAATTTGAGCCATCTCAAACTTTTATTGCAAACTTTTATTCGCTAACTTTTACTGCCAAATCTTTATTGTCAAAGAACTTGGATTATCTTGATACCGTGTTGCCATTATTGCTGCTACTACTGAATGATGCTGCTATGACCAATTAATTTATGCCGTATTCACTTTATAACTAAGTGGAAATTGAATTGATGCCACATTTTACTATAATTAATTTATGCTATATTTATCCATTTTATGCTACATTTTACTGATTTTAGAGTATCAGTTAGTGTTGTGTGCTTGCCCCTGGATGCAGTGTAACAGATATAGCGCTGTGGTGTTATGTTGGGACAATCTCCAGTGTTGACAGTTACAAGGGGTACAATATTCCAATCACCTCTGCCGCAATACCCAGAAGTGGTCAACCCCTTTAAGGAATTAAAGTAATTTTGTGCAAGAAGCATTTTGCGCAAAAAATTTGTGACTGACTTTTAGCACTCATGCTGTGCTTGACACTTTTGAAAAAAGTGGATAGGATATAGTGGGAGAGGTTATATGAAATATTTACTACAATTTACAACAGAAGCCAGAGTTAACTGTTGCTGAAATCTGCTTTTCTGGTGCAGGGACTGCCAGAGAAGATATGCCAAATTTATAAAGATTTTTTTAAATAAATTCCCTCCACAGTATATAGTTACAGTTGCAAGAAAAAGTATGTGAACCCTTTGGAATCATATGGATTTCTGCACAAATTGGTCATAAAATGTGATCGGATCTTCATCTAAGTCACAACAATAGACAATCACAGTCTGCTTAAACTAATAACACACAAAGAATTAAATGTTACCATGTTTTCTTTGAACACACCATGTAAACATTCACAGTGCAGGTGGAAAAAGTATGTGAACCCCCTAGACTAATGACATCTCCAAGAGCTAACTGGAGTGAGGTGTCAGCCAACTGGAGTCCAATCAATGAGATGAGATTGGAGGTGTTGGCTACAGCTGCCCTGCCCTATAAAAAACACACACCAGTTCTGGGTTTGCATTTCACAAGAAGCATTGCCTGATGTGAATGATGCCTCGCACAAAAGAGCTCTCATAAGACCTACGATTAGGAATTGTTGACTTGCATAAAGCTGGAAAGGGTTATAAAAGTATCTCCAAAAGCCTTGCTGTTTATCAGTCCACGGTAAGACAAATTGTCTATAAATGGAGAAAGTTCAGCACTGCTTCTACTCTCCCTAGGAGTGGCCGTCCTGTAAAGATGACTGCAAGAGCACAGCACAGACTGCTCAATGAGGTGAAGAAGAATCCTAGAGTGTCAGCTAAAGACTTACAAAAGTCTCTGGCATATGCTAACATCCCTGTTAGCGAATCTACGATACGTAAAACACTAAACAAGAATGGATTTCATGGGAGGATACCACAAAGGAAGCCACTGCTGTCCAAAAAAAACCATTGCTGCACGTTTACAGTTTGCACAAGAGCATCTTGATGTTCCACAGCAGTACTGACAAAATATTCTATGGACAGATGAAACCAAAGTTGAGTTGTTTGGAAGAAACACACAACACTATGTGTGGAGAAAAAGAGGCACATCACACCAACATCAAAACCTCATCCCAACTGTGAAGTATGGTGGTGGGGGCATCATGGTTTGGGGCTGCTTTGCTGCGTCAGGGCCTGGACGGATTGCTATCATCTAAGGAAAAATGAATTCCCAAGTTTATCTAGACATTTTGCAGGAGAACTTAAGCCCATCTGTCTACCTGCTGAAGCTCAACAGAAGATGGGTGTTGCAACAGGACAAAAACCCAAAGCATAGAAGTAAATCAACAACAGAATGGCTTAAACAGAACAAAATACACCTTCTGGAGAGGCCCAGTCAGAGTTCTGACCTCAACCCGATTGAGATGCTGTGGCATGACCTCAAGAAAGCGATTCACACCAGACATCCCAAGAATATTGCTGAACTTAAACAGTTCTGTAAAGAGGAATGGTCAAGAATTACTCCTGACCGTTGTGCACGTCTGATCTGCAACTACAGGAAACGTTTGGTTGAAGTTATTGCTGCCAAAGGAGGTTCAACCAGTTATTAAATCCAAGGGTTCACATAATCTTTCCACCTGCACTGTGAATGTTTACATGGTGTGTTCAATGAAAACATGGTAACATTTAATTCTTTGTGTGTTATTAGTTTAAGCAGACTGTGATTGTCTATTGTTGTGACTTAGATGAAGAACAGATCACATTTTATGACCAATTTGTGCAGAAATCTATATAATTCCAAAGGGTTCACATACTTTTTCTTGCAACTGTAGATATGGTAAGATAGATGTCTAATTCTAGATGCTATACCTATCTCTGTAAATGTTCTTATAAAGAGAAAAGTATATTACATTTTAAATGGATGCTCCACCTTTATGATGCGAAGGGATCAGTAACCTTTGGCACTCCAGCTGTGAGGAAATTACAACTCCCAGCATGCACACTTGCTTCTCAGAACTTTCATTGAATTGAATAGAGCATGCTGGGAATTGTAGTTTCATAACAGCTGGAGTGCTGGAGGTTACTACCCCCTGGCATACCTCATGTGAAAAGATTTAATTTATACCATACTCAACAGCATCAACAGAAGGGAATTGGGAACCCCATTACTATGACTAGATGAGCAAAGTTATTCGATACAGTTCACAACGAAATTTGATTCATTACAAATTACTTTGTCACGAATGGCATTCAATTGCATGTAGCAGGCACGATGACGGGAACAGCGATCCTGCCGCTCCCCCGTGATTGAACCCCTTAGATGCCGCATTCTACGCTGATCGCAGGATCTGACATTCACATTGAGGCCTTTCAGGGTTAATGAGTGGTTAAAAAAATACATAATCACCTCATCCATTTACGTTGATGACGTTACCGCGCCTGGCCAGTGTGATGACATGCTGATGTCACACATCAGCGTGCGCAAGAATTGGTGCATTTTCTTCTATTAAGATGGCTGCAACAGGGTGAGTATGTTTTTTTTTACCTTCAATTAAGGAAATATTGATTAGTTACCATGAAATGCCGAAAATTGGGATTTGTGGCGAATCAAATTTTTACTAAGTCAATTCATTTAACTTCCATTCGCTCAACACGTGCATGTGCATGTGCTTGTTGCTAACATGTGCTTGTTGCTATCAAAAAAATGCATTTACTTAATAGGATAACCTCATGAAGACAATCCCTTCTTTAAAGCCAGCATCTAGAATACTTTTTTAGGATTTAGGGGATACTATAATTCTCTTAATGGTGTGAGGTGTCGTATAGGCCAGGCAACTCTTCTCTGGAATTCTGGGAAGAGGGCATCTAAATGAGCTATTAACAAGCCCTGACTCTAATGCCACCAGATGTAAGGCAGCTATCCTGTAAGTCAAGGTTTAACCTTTTGAACAGACCTTGAGACATGACTTGGATAATAAATAAGCCAGCATCTCATCTGCAGACAGCTGCTTCAGGGTGATTGCTCCTCATCAGTTCAGGGCAGAGAGTACTGGCTTAACTGGGTGATTATTATCCAAGTCATGTATCAAGACCTGTTCAAAAGGTAGGACATTGACTTATAGGATAGTATAAAAGCTAAAAGATACAAATCCACGGTACTTCTTTTAGTAAAACATTTCAAATCTGTTATAAGTGTATCCAAAGCAGTGCAAAACACGTACGAGACAGACTATACAGCACATGCAGCGTCATAAAAACGATTGTGTCTATCCATGCCATTTACTGGCATGGAAATCATCTGTATACCAGCAAACTCTATTACAACCCTTACGATTAGTGTTAAGCGCGAATATTCGTATTGCAAATTTTTATCGCGAATATCGGCACTTCGAAAATTCTCGAAAATTTAGAATATAGCACTATATATAAGGACTCTTTCACACTTGCGTTGTTTTGTTCCGGCATAGAGTTCCGTCGTTGGGGCTCTATGCCGGAAGAATCCTGATCAGGATTATCCCCATGCATTCTGAATGGAGAGAAATCCGTTCAGGATGCATCAGGATGTCTTCAGTTCCGGACCGGAACGATTTTTGGCCGTAGAAAATACTGCAGCGCTTTTTGCTCCGGCCAAAAATCCTGAACACTTGCCGCAAGGGCGGACCTGGAATTAACGCCCATTGAAAGGGATTAATCCGGATCCGGCCTTAAGCTAAACGACGTTTAGCTTTTTCTGAATGGTTACCATGGCTGCCGGGACGCTAAAGTCCTGTTTGCCATGGTAAAGTGTAGAGGGGAGCGGGGGAGCAGTATACTTACCGTCCGTGCGGCTCCCGGGGCGCTTCAGAGTGACGTCACGTCATCCATGCGCATGGGGCGCTCTGACGTCATTCTGGAGCGCCCCGGGAGCTGCACGGACTGTAAGTATACTGCTCCCCCGCTCCCCATTACTACTACGGCAACCAGGACTTTAATAGCGTCCTGGCTGCCATAGTAACACTGAACGCATTTTGAAGACGGATCCGTCTTCAAATGCTTTCAGTTCACTTGTGGTGTTACGGATCCGGCGGGCACTTCCGGCAAATGGAGTACACGACGGATCCGGACAACGCAAGTGTGAAAGAGGCCTTAGTAAATTTGAATATTCTTTTATTTTTTAAACAGTACACATGATCCCTCCCTGCTTCTAGCTTGTAGGCCAATGAGAAGGCTGCAATATCTCTGTCAGAGCTTAGCAACATCCCTAGCAACCAGTAGGAAAGTTGCCTACCCCTTTACTATATAAGAACCTCCCCAGTAGCCAATTTGTGCTGTTTCATGCAGTTGTGAGAGAGAGAGGAGTGTGATTTCTGTACTGTGCTGAATTCCTTTGTCATATAACATCTGATACCTCATATATATAATCCAGATATTTAGTGGTAGGTAGTGTAGGTTAGTTAGTGAAAATCAAAACAAAAAAAAAGTCTTTGCCTGTGTTTTAGTGTTACTGTTTTTGGGTTTCGTTTGCAAGAGAGGGATTATTGTCTGCGTCTTTTTTCTGTGAAAAAATCAAAACAAAAAAAAAAGTTGCTGTGTATTAGTGTTATTGTTTTAGGGTTTTGTGTCTATTTTTTATAATTCATTTTTGCCCCATTGTCCCCAACCCAATAAAGTTTGCCCAAACTCCTTCACTATTTTCTTTCTATATATTTTTTTCTGTTGTTTAAAAACATTGTGGTTATTTACTCATTTGGTGAAATAATGAGTGGACGTGGTCGTGTCGGCAGCCGTGGTCGTGGTAGGGGAGTTGGTTCCAGTGCTGGACCGCTGCCAGCACGGGCCCGCTCCTCTACCCACGGAGTGGCGGGCGCAGGTGACAGGGGCATCCGCCTCTTCCGTGATTTTTTTTCGCTGTGGCAGCCGCCCAATTTCATCTCAGGACACCGAGGCAGTTGTGTCAATCGTGACACAAGCCAGTGGCACGGAGTCCTCTTCCCCGGCTCTGAGCAGCAGCAGCTCTCCGCCTCCTGCTGACCAGCCACCAGCCCCCAAGAATCGACCTTGATGCTGTTTGACAGCGACAGTGAGAGGGACATCTTGGGGGTGGTAATGCAGGAGAGTGAGCTAGAGCTTGGATGCTTAGGACCTTTTAGAAGGGATGAGGAGGAGGAGGAGGAGGAGGGGGTACTGCCTGCCAGTACCCCAGTGAAATCCCTTCCAACTGGTGCGGGTGGTTTCATCCACAGAACCCCTGCACCTAGTCAGACCCAGGCGTCAGCAAGGGGACAGCGGAGCCAGGTCAGGGGCTCCACGTCTGCTGTTCCCCTCAGTCAACCACTGGTCGACCTTGGGTCTGACATTACAGGGGATGAAGAGGAGGGTGAATTAGAATGGGTGCCACCTCCCTTGTCAGGTGACAGCAGCACTGATGAGGAAGGTAGGTACCCGAGACAAACGGTGACCTGGTCACCAGGGAGCCCAGGGGCAGGGGCTCCACTAGTAATGGCAGCAGGAGGTGGCAGCAGCAGGTTCCGGCTCCAACTGTGTGCAACAAGCCCGAACAGGCACAAGCCAGCACCATCCCATCTGACAGGAGGTCGGTGCGTAAGTCACCTGTTTGGGCTCACTTCACCCTGGCAGCAGACGATCTGACAATTGCCATCTGTCAGTTATGCCATGCCAGGGTGAGGAGAGAGAGGTCTGTTGCTCAGCTGGGTACCACTGCCCTCACCCAGCACCTGAGAGTCAACCACTGGCGGGAGTGGGAACAGATGCAGGGTGGTCACAGCAGCGACAGCAGCAGTGCACAGGGGACAGCAGCTCCTGCCACTGTCCTGCAGCCACCCCAACCCCTTCCAACAATGCATTCCCACTCCCTCTCCTAGAGGTACTGGTACCGGCAGCCAGACCTCTGCCTCTTCTGCACCCTCCTCTATCTCCTCCACTGCCATCTGGCGCCAGCCATCAGTTGCCAACGCTTTTGAACGCACCGTGCCCTACGCCCCCAGGGACCGTCGTGTGCATTCACTCAATGGGCTCCTGGCAAGGGTTATCGCCCAACATCTGGAGCAGGCCAAACCCAGATGGCGTGTCCCCAGCCGCCATTTCTTTGCCAGGATCGGCGTCCCTGCCCTACCCCAGCACATTGTGCAGAATGTATCCCTGTCGCTGGATCATGCTGTCAGCAACAGGGTGCATCTGACAATGGATGCCTGGACCAGCAGACATAAGCAGGGACGTTACATCAGCTTTACAGCCCATTGGGTGTCTCTCCGAGGCGCCAGGGAGGGATCATCAGGTGTGACGGCATCTCAGTTTGTGGTGCCGCCCCGGGTTGTCCAGGGGGAGAACTGCTGCTCTCCCTCAAGCCACTGTCTCCACCGCTGCTGAGCCCCCCAGCAAGCGTCCCCATAGCTACTCAAGTGTAGGGCATGCCTGCTGCCAGCCTATGCTCCAGCTTGTGAGCTTAGGTGAACGGAGACACACTGGACCTGATGTTTTGGCCACCCTCCAGGCTCAGGTCCACAACTGGCTGACACCTCGAAGGCTCCAGGCAGGTATGATTGTCTGTGACAACGGCAGCAATCTCCTCGCCGTCCTCCATGCTGGCAGTCTAACACACGTGCCCTGCATGGTACATGTCCTCAACCTTGTGGTACACAAGTTCCTACGCACGTACCCAAGGTTGAGCGACATTGTTTAAAAGGTACGTAGGATTGCTAGCCACTTCCGACGCTCCCCAACTGCCACCGCGTCCCTGTCCAAACTGCAGCAGGACAACAGCCTGTTACTAGTGATGAGCCAGCATGCTCGGCCGAGTACCGATTCAGCTTGAGCATCGCTATGCTCGGCAGATCCGAGCGCTTGGCCGAGTACCACATGTGCTTGAGCGCCATGCTCGAGTCTCCTCCCCGCACTTTTGGTGCCTTCTAAGCAGCCAATAAATATGCTGGTAAGTATTGCCATCACTGTAATGCCAATAGCCATGTTTTCTACTGGCATTACAGTGATTGGCTGGCTGGACCACGTCATCGGGTGCTATATAGCACCCGGTCACGCGGGTTCGGCTCATTGCGAGTCAGGGAGAGCTGTTGTTAGGAAGGGACAGACAGTGTAGAGAGAATTTGATCGCAAATTGCTCATTTTAAAGACGTTTCAAAGACCCAAAAGTCCTTTTAAAGCGAACCTGTCACCATGATTTTGCGCATAGAGCTGGGGACATGGGCTGCTAGATGGCCACTAGCACATCTGCAGTACCCAGGTCCCACAGCTCTCTGCGCTTTTATTGTGTTAAAAACCCGTTTTGAGTGATATGCAAATTACGTGATATGAGTCCTGTAGCCGGAGATGAGTCAAGCGTCAAGGAGCCCAGCACCGCCCCGCGTCCTCCGAATCTCCTCCTTGCCGGCTGACGTCACAGAGCTGGAGCGCCGAAATCTCGCGATGCGCGAGCTAGCGCATGCGTAGTTTGTTCCCTGTGCTGATGCCAGCACAGGGAATGAACATGATGCCGACACTGCGCATGCGCTAGCTCGCGCATCGCGAGATTTCGGCGCTCTGTGACGTCAGCCGGTGGGACCTGGTTGAGAGCTGTGGGACCTGGGTACTGCAGATGTGCTAGTGGCCATCTAGCAGCCCATGTCACCAGCTCTATGCGCAAAATCATGGTGACAGGTTCGCTTTAAGGACTACTGTGTGTGTTGGCAGCAACTTTGATTTTTTATTGCTGTTTAAACCAGTGCTCTGCATTAGAATATCGTCTGTGCACTTCAGGGCCATATATTGGGAAAAAGTGAAAATCAATATATGTATATACAAATTTCACTGAATCTGCACACAGTTTTGTTGTCTGCGGTAGAAACAGTTTATCGCAGCACATTGCATTTCTATACCGTCTGATTGCTTCAGGCCCATATATTGGGAAAAAGTGAAAATCAATATATTTACAAAATATATACCAAAAAAAAAAAGTAATAAAACCGTACCCAGCTTCATGTCCAACTTAGCTAGGCGGCGCACGACAACACTGTCCAAGTCAGACCAGTGCGAACAGTTGGTCGGTTGGCTTGCTGATGATAATGCTTCCAGTTAGCTAAACACCACCCTCTCTTCCACCAAGTCCAGTCTCTGTAGCCAAGAGTCTGGTCAGCCAACTCCTCGCTCAGATCATCCTTCCTCCCACCATGGAGAGGCCTGCAAAACAAGTGATCCCACACTCGGATATTCTCCGGACCTCTTTTCAGCTCCACTATTAGATTTGGCCCTCGCGGCCAGCATGCTTGAAGAGGGACATGAGATATTGTGCCCTGATTCCCAACCTCTTGAGCCTTCACAGTCTCAAGAAGATGACGGTGGTGAACGTCAATCATTAGTTCACGAGGTGGATGACGATGAGACACAGTTGTCAATCACTGAGGTTGTGGTTAGGTCAAGACAGGAGGATGATCAGAGTGAGGAAGTGGAAGAGGAGGTGTTGGACGATGAGGTCATTGACCCAACATGGGGAGGTGAAAAGCCGAGCGAGGACAGCAGTACAGAGGGAGAGGGATCCGCAGCACTGCAAGAGGCTGGAAGAGGCAGTGGGGTTGCAAAAGGGAGAAGTTGGCCCACACCAAAACAGGCCCGCAACCGTTACACCGATCACCCCCATGCCTAAATCAACCTTAGCAAGGGGTAGGTGTTCCGCAGTATGGCGCTTTTTTGAGGAAAGTGCAGAGGACAAGGACAAAAGAGTGGTAGTTTGCAACCTGTGTGGAACCAAAATGAGCCGAGGCATGAACACTATCAACCTCACCACCACCAGCATGATCCGCCACATGGCATCCAAGCACCCTACTAAGTGGGCCGAACGCCTGGGTCCACAATCTGGGTCTGTGGGTCACACCACTGCCTCCTCTTCCCCTGTGTTACGTGCTGTCCAATCCCCTGTCCAAGACGCAGGCCCGGATGCCTCTCGCCCTGCACCTGGACCTTCGAATGAACCAGCAGCAACAATATCCACTTCCCTGTCCCAGTGCAGCATCCAAATGTCCATACCACAGTCATTTGAACGCAAGCGCAAATACCCACCCACCCACCCACAGGCCATAGCACTTAATTGCCAACTTTCAAAATTACTGGCCTTTGAAATGTTGCCATATAGGCTTGTTGACACTGAGGCCTTTCGCAGCCTGATGTCGGCCCCAGTCCCTCGGTACGCAGTCTCCAGCCGCCAGTATACGGACACATGGACAAGTGCTGGTGGCCAGGGACGCTACATTTCTCTGACCGCACACTGGTTGAATGTGGTGGAGGCCGGGAGTGAGTCGTACCCTGGGATGGCACAGGTGCTACCCACGCCCAGGATTGCGGGCCCTACATCCATAAGGGTCTCCGCAAGCAGCTATGTTACTGGCTCCAACCCCTACTTCTCCTCCTCTTCTGCCTCATCCTCCTCCACTTCCAACTCCAGCAGCCATCAGTCGCTAGCTGGAAGCAGTGTAGCACTGCTGTGGATAAGCATCAACAGGCCGTGCTGAAGCTGATCTTTGTGGTTCAGCGGTTTATCAAAACATACCCCAATTTGCCAGAGCTACTAGTGAAGGCGCGCCGCGTGTGTGCCCATTTCCGCAAGTCGTCCACAGCTTCAGCCGGCCTGTCAACGCTGCAGCAGTGCTTGCGGTTTCCAGCTCATCGACTGTTGTGCGACATGAGCACGCACTGGAACTCTACATTCTATATGTTGGCAAGGCTTTGTGAGCAGCAGAGGGCAGTTGTGGAATACCAGCTGCAATATGGTCGTCGCCTTTCAAGTCAACTGCCACTATTCACAAGCGAGGAGTGGGCATTGATGTCCGACCTGTGTGAGGTTTTAAAAAACATTGAAGAATCCACACAGATGGTTAGTGGCGATAATGCTTTTATCAGCGTAACCATCCCACTGCTGTATCTACTCAAACGATCGCTGCTCACAATTAAGGACGACGCTCTGAATGTGGCAGACGAGGAACTGGGGGAGGACATCTCACAGGGTTATATCCAGACCACCCACAGTTCGTCTTCTCAGCACAAATTGGACCGTGAAGAAGAGGAGGAGATGGAGACTGTTGCCTCTGCTACTGAGGCTAGTACCCATGGAACTTTAATTCCATCTGTTCAACATGGATGGGCTGAAGAGGAGGAGGAGGAAGAGGAGATGGAGAGTCATCATGATGTCGACATCTTGCCTGTTGGTACTCTGGCACACATGGCTGAATTCATGTTAGGCTGCCTTACCCGCGACCCTCGCGTTTTACGCATTTTAGATAACACGGATTACTGGTTGTTCACCCTTCTCGACCCCCGCTACAAAGAAAACTTCTCATCTCTCATTCCTTTGGTGGAGAGGACGAGTAAAACGGTGCAATACCAGAAGGTACTTGTTGAGAGATTGCTCCGGAATTTTCCATGTGAAAACGCTGGCGGCAGAGTCCGTACTTCCTTAGGCAACCAGGGAAGGGAGACGATGGGAAGACACAGCAGTTCCAACAAAGGCAGGGCAACACTGTCCAAGGCATGGGACACTTTCATGACACCCCGCCAGCAACCTCACCCTGAAGCAAGGCCTAGTGGTACAAGGAGGGAAACGTTTTGGAAAATGGTGAAGGAATAAATAGCAGACCGTGTCAGCGTCCTAAATGATCCCTCAGTGCCTTACAACCACTGGGTGTCTGGACACGTGGCACGAACTTGCGCTCTATGCCTTGGAGGTGTTGGCCTGCCCTGCCGCCAGCGTTTTGTCTGAGCGTGTATTTAGTGCTGCTGGTGGCATTATAACAAATAAGCATATCCGCTTGTCCACTGACAATGCTGACAGGTTGACTCAGATAAAAATGAACAAGGCCTGGATTGCCCCTGACTACTCCACTCCACCAGAGGAAAGCTGATCTAATGAGGAACAAACACGCAATTTAAATGTATGCTTTACAATGTACTCAATCCACAAGATTCAGATGCACCCTTTTCACCTCCAAAAAAGGGTATATGCTTGAATCTTGTTTACTCATCCTCCTCCTGTTCCATACAGTATATACAGTTGCAAGAAAAAGTATGTGAACCCTTTGGAATTATATGGATTTCTGCACAAATTGGTCATAAAATGTGATCTGATATTCATCTAAGTCACAACAATAGACAATCACAGTCTGCTTTAACTAATAACACACAAAGAATTAAATGTTACCATGTTTTTATTGAACACACCATGTAAACATTCATAATGCAGGTGGAAAAAGTATGCGAACCCCTAGACTAATGACATCTCCAAGAACTAATTGGAGTGAGGTGTCAGCCAACTGGGGTCCAATCAATGAGATGAGATTGGAGGTGTTGGCTACAGCTGCCCTGCCCAATAAAAACACACACACACACACACACACACACACACACACCAGTTCTGGGTTTGCTTTTCACAAGAAGCATTGCCTGATGTGAATGATGCCTCACACAAAAGAGCTCTCAGAAGACCTACGATTAAGAATTGTTGACTTGCATAAAGCTGGAAAGGGTTATAAAAGTATCTCCAAAAGCCTTGCTGTTCATCAGTCCACGGTAAGACAAATTGTCTATAAATGGAGAAAGTTCAGCACTGCTGCAACTCTCCCTAGGAGTGGCCGTCCTGTAAAGATGACTGCAAGAGCACAGCGCAGACTGCTCAATGAGCTAAAGAAGAATCCTAGAGTGTCAGCTAAAGACTTACAAAAGTCTCTGGCATATGCTAACATCCCTGTTAACGAATCTACGATACATAAAACACTAAACAAGAATTGATTTCATGAGAGGATACCACAGAGGAAGCCACTGCTGTCCAAAAAAAACATTGCTGCACGTTTACAGTTTGCACAAGAGCACCTGGATGTTCCAAAGCAGTACTGGCAAAATATTCTGTGGACAGATGAAACCAAAGTTGAGTTGTTTGGAAGAAACACACAACACTATGTGTGGAGAAAAAGAGGCACAGCACACCAACATCAAAACCTCATCCCAACTGTGAAGTATGGTGGTGGGGGCATCATGGTTTGGGGCTGCTTTGCTGCGTCAGCGCCTGGGCGGATTGCTATCATCGAAGGAAAAATGAATTCCCAAGTTTATCAAGACGTTTTGCAGGAGAACTTAAGGCCATCTGTCCACCAACTGAAGCTCAACAGAAGATGGGTGTACAACAGGACAACGACCCAAAGCATAGAAGTAACATCAACAACAGAATGGCTTAAACAGAAGAAAATACGCCTTCTGGAGTGGCCCAGTCAGAGTCCTGACCTCAACCAGATTGAGATAATGTGGCATGACCTCAAGAAAGCGATTCACACCAGACATCCCAAGAATATTGCTGAACTGAAACAGTTCTGTAAAAAGGAATGGTCAAGAATTACTCCTGACCAGGGGCGTAGCTAAAGGCTCATGGGCCCTGGTGCAAGAGTTCAGCTTGGGGCCCCCTTCCCTCAGTGCTTAGTGGCCAAGGGCAGGAAGCGCATAGCCTTCGTGCTGCCTGAGGCTAAAATTGAAATGGCACCCCTGCCCCCATGCCAAATTCTTGATTTAACCCCCTTCCCCTTGAGCCAGAGGTGTAACTTGACCAGCATGGACTTTCTATAATACTGGTGTCTTCTTATGCACCACAAGGGTCTTTGGGCCCCCTCAGGCTCCTGGGCCCGGTAGCGACTGCTAACTCTGCACCCCCTATAGCTACGCCCCTGCTCCTGACCGTTGTGCACGTCTGATCTGCAACTACAGGAAACTTTTGGTTGACGTTATTGCTGCCAAAGGAGGTTCAACCAGTTATTAAATCCAAGGGTTCACATACCTTTTCCACCTGCACTGTGAATGTTTACATGGTGTGTTCAATAAAAACATGGTAACATGTAATTCTTTGTGTTATCAGTTTAAGCAGACTGTGATTGACTATTGTTGTGACTTAGATGAAGATCAGAACACATTTTATGACCAATTTGTGCAGAAATCCATATAATTCCAAAGGGTTCGCATACTTTTTCTTGCAACTGTATGCCCTCAGTACAATGTTTCATACGGACTGGTCACCTGTAGGCCCTCACTCCAATGTTTCATAAGGTCTGCTCACCTAAAGGCCCTCAGCTCCAATGTTTCATACGGTCTGCTCAGCTGTAGGCCCTTACTACAATGTTTTATGGGGTTTGCTCACTGTAAGGACCTCACTACAATGTTTTATGGGATTCGCTCACATGTAGGCCCTCACCTCCAATGTTTCATATGGTCTGCTCAGCTGTTGGCCCTCACTACAAGGTTTTATGGGGTTTGCTCACCTGTAGGCCCTCACCTCCAATGTTTCATACGGTCAGCTCAGCTGTAGGCCCTCACTACAATGTTTTATAAAGTTTTCTCACCATAAGGCCCTCACTACAATGTTTTATGGGGTTCGCTCCCCTGTAGGCGCTCACCTCCAATGTTTCATATGGTCTGCTCAGCTGTAGGTCCTCACTACAATGTTTTATGGGGTTTGCTCACCATAAGGCCCTCACTACAATGTTTTATTGGGTTCGCTCACCTGTAGGCCCTCACCTCCAATGTTTCATATGGTCTGCTCAGCTGTAGGCCCTCACTGCAATGTTTCATACGGTCTGCTCAACTGTAGGCCCTCACCTCCAAAGTTTCATACGGTCTGCTCACCTGTAGGTCCTCACTACAAATGTTTTATGGGGTTCGCTCACCTTCAGGCCCTCATCTCCAATGTTTCATACGGTGTGCTCAGCTGTAGGCCCGCACTGCAATGTTTTATGGGGTTTGCTCACCTTCAGGCCCTCACCTCCAATGTTTCATACGGTCTGCTCAGCTGTAGGCTCTCACTACAATGTTTTATGGGGTTCGCTCACCATAAGGCCCTCACTACAATGTTTTATGGGGTTCGCTCACCTGTAGGCCCTCACCTCTAATGTTTCATACGGTCTGCTCAGCTTTAGGCCCTCACTACAATGTTTTATAAAGTTTTCTCACCATAAGGCCCTCACTACAATGTTTTATGGGGTTCGCTCTCCTGTAGGCCCTCACCTCCAATGTTTCATACGGTCTGCTCAGCTGTAGGCCCTCACTACAATGTTTTATGGGGTTTGCTCACAATAAGGCCCTCACTACAATGTTTTATGGGGTTCGCTCACCTGTAGGCCCTCACCTCCAATGTTTCATACGGTCTGCTCAGCTGTAGGCCCTCACTACAATGTTTCATACGGTCTGCTCAACTGTAGGCCCTCATCTCCAATGTTTCATACGGTCTGCTCACCTGTAGGCCCTCACTACAAATGTTTTATTGGGTTCGCTCACCTGTAGGCCCTCATCTCCAATGTTTCATACGGTGTGCTCAGCTGTAGGCCCGCACTGCAATGTTTCATACGGTCTGCTCACCTTCAGGCCCTCACCTCCAATGTTTCATACGGTCTGCTCAGCTGTAGGCCCTCACTACAATGTTTTATGGGGTTTGCTCACCATAAGGCCCTCACTACAATGTTTTATAGGGTTCGCTCACCTCTAGGCCCTCACCTCCAATGTTTCATACGGTCTGCTCACCTGTAGGCCCTCACTACAGATGTTTTATGGGGTTCGCTCACCTGTAGGCCCTCATCTCCAATGTTTCATACGGTCTGCTCAGCTGTAGGCCCTCACTACAATGTTTTATGGGGTTTGATCACCATAAGGCCCTCACTACAATGTTTTATAGGGTTCGCTCACCTCTAGGCCCTCAACTCCAATGTTTCATACGGTCTGCTCAGCTGTAGGCCCTCACTACAATGTTTCAATCGGTCTGCTCAGCTGTAGGCCTTCACTACAATGTTTTATGGGGTTCTCTCACCTGTAGGCCCTCATCTCCAATGTTTCATACGGTCTGCTCAGCTGTAGGCCCGCACTGCAATGTTTTAAGGGGTTTGCTCACCTTTAGGCCCTCACCTCCAATGTTTTATACGGTCTGCTCAGCTTTAGGCTCTCACTACAATGTTTTATGGGGTTTGCTTACCATAAGGCCCTTACTACAATGTTTTATAGGGTTCGCTCACCTGTAGGCCGTCTCCTCCAATGTTTCATACAACCTGCTCTGCTGTAGGCCCTCTCTACCTTGTTTTATGGGGTTCGCTCACCTGTAGGCCCTCACCTCCAATGTTTCATACGGTCTGCTCAGCTGTAGGCCCTCACCTTCAATGTTTTATATGGTCTGCTCACCTGTAGGCCCTCACTACAAATGTTTATTGGGGTTCGCTCACCTTCGGGCCCTCAGCTCCAATGTTTCATACAGTCTGCTCAGCTTTAAGCCCTCACAACAATGTTTTATGGGGTTTGCTCACCTTCAGGCCCTCACCTCCATTGTTTCATAAGGTCTGCTCAGCTTTAAGCCCTCACAACAATGTTTTATGGGGTTTGATCACCATAAGGCCCTCACTACAATGTTTTATGGGGTTTGCTCACCTGTAGGCCCTCACCTACAATGTTTCATACAGTCTGCTCAGCTGTATGCCCTCACTACAATGTTTCATACAGTCTGCTCAGCTGTAGGCCCTCACTACAATGTTTTATGGGGTTTGCTCACCTTCAGGCCCTCACCTCCATTGTTTCATAAGGTCTGTTCAGCTGTAGGCCCTCAATACAATGTTTTATGGGGTTTGCTCACCATAAGTCCCTCACTACAATGTTTTATGCGGTTCGCTCACCTCTAGGCCCTCACCTCCAATGTTTCATACGGTCTGCTCAGCTGTAGGCCCTCACTACATTGTTTCATATGGTCTGCTCAGCTGTAGGCCCTCACCTCCAATGTTTCATACGGTCTGATCACCTGTAGGCCCTCACTACAAATGTTTTATGGGGTTCGCTTACCTGTAGGCCCTCACCTCCAATGTTTCATATGGTCTGCTCAGCTGTAGGCCCTCACTACAATAGAAAAAAAGGGGGGAGCGAGCACTCACAACATCTGTGTCATATGGAGATAATTTTTACTTAAACCAAGTGAGGTTGTAACAATAATATTAAAACATTTTCACAATAAAATACAATACACTTAAAATTACTATAGTATGGTACCAATTTGATTAACAACACTGTAGTCGGGGTGAAAAATTCTGTGGCTGCACTCCGTGACACTTGTAGAATAATGTCATATGTAAATGGGATGGATAAAACGTCTATGGGACACTTTTTGTCAGCTTGTCACCGATGTGAGCAAACACCGTATAAATAGTTCCTGCAGAAAGTTACACTCCTATCAGGAAAATAGAGGCAAAGTCCCAGACTTTTTCAGTTCCTACCTGGTTCCTTATTGATGTATCCCGTTATGTGGCGTCTCCTCGAGGCAAGCGGTGCCGGCCGTCTGAGCGTCCTCCGCCGCAAGTCTCAGGCGGGTGACGTCACAGTATCGCGGGATCCGGCAGGTAGGATTCTGAACAGCAATGTACGCTGAAAGCTGTGTCTGTATAGGCTTTGCTGGAAGTTTATTCGTGCATGGCCATGCAATCCGTAGGGGGAATCCGGTGTAATAGGTGGGCGCTTTTCCTTCTCCTTTACCAGACGCGTTTCGGGGCGTCTACACCCCTTCCTCAGTGGTCAAAGCGCCATCAATCATTCTCCACCTTTTATAGTCTCTATGGTGATCCACAAAAACAGGAACAGGAATCCGGATCATCTTAGAACAAAAACTGCCATTGCGGTTTTAAGTGCAGTTAAGGGTGCGGTATTCGTGCGGTTTTTCAGCAACCATTGCGTTTTTTGTTGCAAATGCCACTCACATATTCTAGTTGACTACCCGACTCAGTATTTAAAATAGAAAATGGTGATTTAAGATACAATATTAAAATTATAATATTTTAATCTACATAAAAATTGTTAAGATCATAAATATACTTACATACATACTAACCCTTTCTCTATACACTAATAAGTATCGGCTGATATATCTGGAGACATTGATTCATAAATATATTAAATACAAAAATATAAAATTCATAGGAATATAGAATATACAAAATATATAGGGGGGGATTTGTAAGACAATTTCTGCCAATAAAATAAGTGTAGAAAGTGAGGTTCAGAAGTCATGGATGCCGGTCTCCTCCCGGACGGGGGGCCCCAGAGCCAGGAAGGCTAAACATGGGATCTCCCATCAGAGAGGGGAACAGCATCCTATAAAAAACCGAAGATCTCCAGGTCCGAATTCAGGCCTGCTGGTAATAGGCAACCAAATTCATAAATATGTTTTGATTCGGCTCTGGACATCCTCCTAATATAATCACCCCCTCTCCAATGTCTATCGATTTTTTCCAGGGCCACAAAAAACAATTTCGATGGATCCCTGTTATGTACTTCATCGTAGTGTTTGGAGAGGGAGTGTTTCAGATAGCCCTTTTTGATATTTGATACGTGTTCACTTATTCTAACTTTCAATAATCTTTTTGTTCTGCCAATGTATTGGCGCTTACATGGACACTGTATCAAATAGATAACTCCAGATGAGTTACAAGTGAGGCAATTATTAATTTCCCAAACAAAGGAGTTATGTGCTGAGTTTACTCTGGTAATTTTTCTTTCTTGTAGGCTCATCCTGCACCCCATACATCTCCCGCACTTATAAAAACCTTTTAGATTCATATAGGATCCTAGATTGGTAATTGTGGTTCCTTTTTCTTTTTCTTTTGCTGACGGGGCTATTTTAAGTTTTAAATTTGGGGCTTTTGTATATATTATTTTTGGTATATTTGGTAGTAACGGGCCTATCACTCTATCACTCGCTACATGATGCCAATGTTTAAATATGATATTTTTTATCTTTTTGTAATCACTACTAAAGGGTAGGATTATTTTAATTTCACTCTTGGGGTCCTCAGTTGTCTCAGTTGTTGTTTTTTCTTTGAAAAAGGACTTCCTATCCAATTTTCTCACCCTATTTAAGGAATCGTCCAGAACCATTACTGGATATTTCTTATCCAGGAATTGCGATTTCATTCTAACTGCCTCTTCCTCGAATTTTTCAGATTCAGTACAATTTCTCTTAATTCTCCGGAATTGGCCTAATGGGACATTTAGTAGCCACCTGGGTAGGTGGCAACTATCAAAAAGGATGAAACCATTCTTCGCAGTTGGTTTTTGGTATGTACTGCAAGAATAATGATCACCTGTCTTTTTTATTAAGAGATCCAAAAATTCAGTTTCTTCCCTAATATTAGACGTGAAAATTAAATTTCGATCATTGTTGTTGATCTCTTCCAAGAACCTCATTAATTCTGTCTTTCCCTTCCCCCAAATAAATATCACATCATCGATGTAACGCCGCCATAGGACCAGATCCGCCCCAAGTCTGGGCACGATGGTAGTAAATTCCCATTCTGCCAAAAATAAATTGGCGTAACTTGGGGCAAATCTGGTCCCCATGGCGGTGCCACATCTCTGCAAATAATATTCCCCCTCGAAATAGAAATAATTGTGTTGTAGGATATATTGGATGCCTTCCAGTATCAATTTTATTTGGGCGTCCTCAAATGTGCCATCCCTTATCAGTTGTTTTTCGACTGCCTCCAATCCCTGTTGATGGTCTATAATTGTGTACAGGGATTGGACATCTAGAGTTCCCATAATCCAGTCCTGTTCAATTGTTAATTCCTCCAAAATCTGTATAATCTGTGTGGTATCTTTCAAATAGGTTTTAGTATTTTTCACCACAGGTTGGAGCTGGAGATCTATGTATCTAGACAGGTTGGAAGTGACGGATCCTATTCCGGACACTATAGGGCGTCCCGGAGGGTTCGTCAAACTCTTATGTACTTTGGGCAAGCAGTAGAAGGTCGGTAACCTTCTCTCCGTGTCCAAAATAAACTCCAGTTCTTGTTTAAGGAGAATTCCCTGTTCCAATCCTCTCTTGCATAGATCCTCCAGGCCCTGAACAAAATCCTGTATTGGGTCACTCTTAAGTTTTGTATATGTAGCCTGATCTGCTAATAGTCGTAGACACTCCTTATTATATTGATCAGTGTCTAGGATTACCGTGGCTCCGCCTTTATCAGCGGGACGTACGGTAACCCCATTATCTTTCTGGAGTGACTTGATGGCCTGTATCTCCCGTTTCGTCAGATTATTTTTAACAGGTGGTCTGACCTTCATCTTCCTTATATCATCCTCAACACATTTTTGAAAGGTAGCTATCTCCTTACCTATCTCATTACGTGGGAACATTTTAGATCTCCTTTTCAGGGAGGTATGTTTGAAGGGATCAACTCCTTTACAACCAGTTGGATTCCTAGCTATAGGATTTTTTATATGGTATTTTTTAAGACAGAGGTTCCTGATGAATTTTTGGATCCCTATAAAGGTTGAGAATTTATCTGTGGTATTGGACGGGGCAAACTTCAACCCCTTATTTAGTAAATTAATTTGTGCATCTGTGAGAATTTTTGAACTTAAATTAATTATGGATCCCATCTCTGGGTTTGTGAGTGTTTTTGGTGTCGTGACTCCCTTCCTCTTACTTCTCCTGGTTTTCCTTTTTCTGAGTGCCAGTGTTGTTGGTGATTTGTGTTGTTGTTGTAGTGATGGTGTTGACTCCGTGTTTGGTGATTTGAGTAGTGATCCTTCCCTATCGATTGTTGATATTTGGTGTTCTTGTGTCTCAAATTGTAAGGTGACCTGTGTCGTGGTGGTGTTTGGTCTCTGTATCTTGTGCGTGTTCTGTGATGTGCCGGGGTAAGGTCTAAAAAATGTTGCCCTGCCAATTCTTCATATCTGTTGCTGACAGGTACATTGTACCTATCTGTTCTCTCTTCTCTGCCTAATTCCATATCCAGCAATCCCTGGTGCAAATTGTCCTCTTCCTCCACAATTTCTATGTGTCTTTCATGTTCTCTACCTTTATAAGTTTCTATATGTTTCTTACTTTTTTTATTAATTATATCTCCCTCTAATTTATCCAAACTCCTACACAGTCTGTCCTGCCATGTATTAAACTCTGCATTTCTGGGGAATTTCTCTATATGTTCCCTTAATTTATTAATCTTTATGTTTAGATCTCCCAGGATCTCTAGTCTCCTTTTAATGATCAATTTCATCATGGCAACTGATTGATTGATCAATAAATCACTCCACTCTCTATTAAATTCATCACTAATGAGGTCCTGGGCTGGGTTCTTATTTATCAATAATCCTTTTGGTATTTTGTTCTCTTCTATATAATAATTCAGGGAACGTATCTCCCAATGTTGCCGTAGTTGTTTTTGTAACAGACTTTCTAAACTTCTGAAACTCTCAGTCATTGAGTTATTTTCGGGAGTTTCAACATAATTTGGATCATTAAATTTATAATTCTCAGCTTTCAGCCTTTTATTATCCATATGATGCCAGATGTCCATAGTATATTTCGGGGAGCTCACCCACAAATACGGGCCAAAGAATTGTAATTGTATATATGTGGGTGGCTCACACCTAATAGCTATAATGGGTGCTACTAGCTCAAAATTGGGCGCCCGATCCCAAGGTAATAAAACTTGAAATAGAAAAAAAGGGGGGAGCGAGCACTCACAACATCTGTGTCATATGGAGATAATTTTTACTTAAACCAAGTGAGGTTGTAACAATAATATTAAAACATTTTCACAATAAAATACAATACACTTAAAATTACTATAGTATGGTACCAATTTGATTAACAACACTGTAGTCGGGGTGAAAAATTCTGTGGCTGCACTCCGTGACACTTGTAGAATAATGTCATATGTAAATGGGATGGATAAAACGTCTATGGGACACTTTTTGTCAGCTTGTCACCGATGTGAGCAAACACCGTATAAATAGTTCCTGCAGAAAGTTCCACTCCTATCAGGAAAATAGCTGCACTTAAAACCGCAATGGCAGTTTTTGTTCTAAGATGATCCGGATTCCTGTTCCTGTTTTTGTGGATCACCATAGAGACTATAAAAGGTGGAGAATGATTGATGGCGCTTTGACCACTGAGGAAGGGGTGTAGACGCCCCGAAACGCGTCTGGTAAAGGAGAAGGAAAAGCGCCCACCTATTACACCGGATTCCCCCTACGGATTGCATGGCCATGCACGAATAAACTTCCAGCAAAGCCTATACAGACACAGCTTTCAGCGTACATTGCTGTTCAGAATCCTACCTGCCGGATCCCGCGATACTGTGACGTCACCCGCCTGAGACTTGCGGCGGAGGACGCTCAGACGGCCGGCACCGCTTGCCTCGAGGAGACGCCACATAACGGGATACATCAATAAGGAACCAGGTAGGAACTGAAAAAGTCTGGGACTTTGCCTCACTACAATGTTTTATAGGGTTTGCTCACCATAAGGCCCTCACTACAATGTTTTATGGGGTTCGCTCACCTGTAGGCCCTCACCTCCAATGTTTCATACGGTCTGCTCAGCTGTAGGCACTCACCTCCAATGTTTCATACGGTCTGCTCAGCTGTAGGCCCTCACTACAATGTTTTATGGGGTTTGCTCACCATAAGGCCCTCACTACAATGTTTTATGGGGTTTGCTCACCTGTAGGCCCTCAACTACAATGTTTCATACGGTCTGCACAGCTGTATGCCCTCACTACAATGTTTCATAGGTCTGCTCAGCTGTAGGTTCTCACCTCCAATGTTTCATACGGTCTGCTCACCTGTAGGCCCTCACTACAAATGTTTTATGGGGTTCGCTCACCTTCAGGCCCTCATCTCCAATGTTTCATACAGTCTGCTCAGCTGTAGGCCCTCACTACAATGTTTTATGGGGTTTGCTCCCCTTCAGGCTCTCACCTCCAATGTTTCATACGGTCTGCTCAGCTGTAGGCCCTCACTACAATGTTTTATGGGGTTTGCTCACCATAAGGCCCTCACTACAATGTTTTATGGGGTTCGCTCAACTGTAGGCCCTCACCTTGAATGTTTCATACGGTCTGCTTAGCTATAGGCCCTGACTACAATGTTTTCTAGGGTTTGCTCACCATAAGGCCCTCATTACAATGTTTTATGGAGTTCGCTCACCTGTATGCCCTCACCTCCAATGTTTCAAACAGTCTGCTCAGCTGTAGGACCTCACTACCATGTTTTATGGGGTTTGATCACCATAAGGCCCTCACTACAATGTTTTATGGGGTTTGCTCACCTCTAGGCCCTCACTACAATGTTTCATACGGTCTGCTGAGCTGTATGCCCTCACTACAATGTTTCATATGGTCTGCTGAGCTGTAGGCCCTCACTACAGTGTTTTATGAAGTTTGCTCACCATAAGGCCCTCACTACAATGTTTTATGGGGTTTGTTTACCATAAGTCCCTCACTACAATGTTTTATGGGGTTCGCTCACCTCTAGGCCCTCACCTCCAATGTTTCATACGGTCTGCTCAGCTGTAGGCCCTCACTACATTGTTTCATACGGTCTGCTCAGCTGTAGGCCCTCACCTCCAATGTTTCATACGGTCTGCTCAGCTGTAGGCCCTCACTACAATGTTTTATGGGGTTTGATCACCATAAGGCCCTCACTACAATGTTTTATAGGATTTGCTCACCATAAGGCCCTCACTACAATGTTTTATGGGGTTCGTTCACCTGTAGGCCCTCACCTCCAATGTTTCATACAGTATGCTCACCTGCAGGCCCTCACTACAAATGTTTTATGGGGTTTGCTCACCTTCAAGCCCTCATCTCCAATGTTTCATATGGTCTGCTCAGCTGTTGGCCCTCACTACAATGTTTTATGGGGTTTGCTCACCATAAGGCACTCACTACAATGTTTTATGGGGTTCGATCACCTGTAGGCTCTCACCTTCAATGTTTCATACGGTCTGCTTAGCTGTAGGCCCTCACTACAATGTTTTATGGGGTTTGCTCACCTTTAGGCCCTCACCTCCAATGTTTTATACGGTCTGCTCAGCTGTAGGCTCTCACTACAATGTTTTATAGGGTTCGCTCACCTGTAGGCCGTTTCCTCCAATGTTTCATACAACCTGCTCTGCTGTAGGCCCTCTCTACAATGTTTTATGGGGTTCGCTCACCTGTAGGCCCTCACCTCCAATGTTTCATACGGTCTGCTCAGCTGTAGGCCCTCACTACAATGTTTTATGGGGTTTGCTCACCATAAGGCCCTCACTACAATGTTTTATGGGGTTTGCTCACCTGTAGGCCCTCAACTACAATGTTTCATACGGTCTGCACAGCTGTATGCCCTCACTACAATGTTTCATAGGTCTGCTCAGCTGTAGGTTCTCACCTCCAATGTTTCATATGGTCTGCTCACCTGTAGGCCCTCACTACAAATGTTTTATGGGGTTCGCTCACCTTCAGGCCCTCATCTCCAATGTTTCATACAGTCTGCTCAGCTGTAGGCCCTCACTACAATGTTTTATGGGGTTTGCTCCCCTTCAGGCTCTCACCTCCAATGTTTCATACGGTCTGCTCAGCTGTAGGCCCTCACTACAATGTTTTATGGGGTTTGCTCACCATAAGGCCCTCACTACAATGTTTTATGGGGTTCGCTCAACTGTAGGCCCTCACCTTGAATGTTTCATACGGTCTGCTCAGCTGTAGGCCCTCACTACAATGTTTTCTGGGGTTTGCTCACCATAAGGCCCTCACTACAATGTTTTATGGGGTTCGCTCACCTTTAGGCCCTCACCTCAAATGTTTCACATGTTCTGCTTAGCTGTAGGCCCTCACTACAATATTTTATGGGGTTCGTTCACCTGAATGCCCTCATCTCCAATGTTTCAAACAGTCTGCTCAGCTGTAGGACCTCACTACCATGTTTTATGGGGTTTGATCACCATAAGGCCCTCACTACAATGTTTTATGGGGTTTGCTCACCTGTAGGCCCTCACTACAATGTTTCATACGGTCTGCTGAGCTGTATGCCCTCACTACAATGTTTCATATGGTCTGTTGAGCTGTAGGCCCTCACTACAGTGTTTTATGAAGTTTGCTCACCATAAGGCCCTCACTACAATGTTTCATGGGGTTCGCTCACCTGTAGGCCCTCATCTCCAATGTTTCATAAGGTCTGTTCAGCTGTAGGCCTCCACTACAATGTTTTATGGGGTTTGTTCACCATAAGTCCCTCACTACAATGTTTTATGGGGTTCGCTCACCTCTAGGCCCTCACCTCCAATGTTTCATACGGTCTGCTCAGCTGTAGGCCCTCACTACATTGTTTCATACGGTCTGCTCAGCTGTAGGCCCTCACCTCCAATGTTTCATACGGTCTGCTCAGCTGTAGGCCCTCACTACAATGTTTTATGGGGTTTGCTCACCATAAGGCCCTCACTACAATGTTTTATGGGGTTCGATCACCTGTAGGCTCTCACCTTCAATGTTTTATACGGTCTGCTTAGCTGTAGGCCCTCACTACAATGTTTTATGGAGTTTGCTCACCATAAGGTTCTCACTACAATGTTTTATGGGGTTCGCTTACCTGTAGGCCCTCACCTCCAATGTTTTATACGGTCTGCTCAGCTGTAGGCCCTCACTACAATGTTTCATACGGTCTGCTCAGCTGTAGGCCCTCACCTCCAATGTTTCATACGGTCTGTGCACCTGTAGGCCCTCACTACAAATGTTTTATGGGGTTCGCTCACCTTCAGGCCCTCATATCCAATTTTTCATACGGTCTGCTCAGCTGTATGCCCTCACTAGAATGTTTTATGGGGTTTGCTCACCTTCAGGCCCTCACCTCTAATGTTTCATACTGTCTGCTCAGCTGTAGGCCCTCACTACAATGTTTTATGGGGTTTGCTCACCATAAGGCCCTCACTACAAGGTTTTATGGGGTTCGCTCACCTGTAGGCCCTCACCTTTAATGTTTCATACGGTCTGCTCAGCTGTAGGCCCTCACTACAATGTTTCTTATAGTCTGCTCAGCTGTAGGCCCTCACTACAATGTTTTATTGGGTTCGCTCACCTGTAGGCCCTCATCTCCAATGTTTCATACGGTCTGCTCAGCTGTAGGCCCTCACTACAATGTTTTATGGGGTTTGCTCACCATAAGGCCCTCACTACAATGTTTTATGGGGTTCGCTCACCTTCAGGTCCTCACCTCCAATGTTTCATACGGTGTGCTCAGCTGTAGGCACTCACTACAATGTTTTATGGGGTTTGCTCACCTTCAGGCCCCCACCTCCAATGTTTCATATGGTCTGCTCAGCTGTAGGCCCTCACTACAATGTTTTATGGGTTTTGCTCACCATAAGGCCCTCACTACAATGTTTTATGGGGTTCGCTCACCTGTAGGCCCTTACCTCCAATGTTTCATACAGTCTGCTCAGCTGTAGGCCCTCACTACAATGTTTCATATCATCTGCTCAGCTGTAGGCCCTCACTACAATGTTTTCTTGGGTTTGCTCTCCATAAGGCCCTCAATACAATGTTTTATGGGGTTCGCTCACCTGTTGGCCCTCATCCCAAATGTTTCATACGGTCTGCTCAGATGTAGGCCCACACTACAATGTTTTATGGGGTTTGCTCACCATAAGGCCCTCACTACAATGTTTTATGGGGTTTGCTCACCATAAGGCCCTCACTACAATATTTTATGGGGTTCGCTCACCTTCAGGTTCTCACCTCCATTGTTTCATGCGGTCTGTTCAGCTGTAGGCACTCACTACAATGTTTTATGGGGTTTGCTCACCTTCAGGCCCTCACCTCCAATGTTTCATATGGTCTGCTCAGCTGTAGGCCCTCACTACAATTTTTTATGGGGTTTGCTCACCTTCAGGCCCTCATTAGAGATGTCGCGAACATAAAATTTTCCTTTCGCAAATGGCGAACGCGAATTTCCGCAAATGTTCTCGAAAGGGCGAACCGGGCGAACCATAGACTTGAATAGGCAGGCAAATAAAAAAAAAACACACAGGGACTCTTTCTGGCCACAATAGTGATGGAAAAGTTGTTTCAAGGGGACTAACACCTGGACTGTGGCATGCCGGAGGGGGATCCATGGCAAAACTCCCATGGAAAATTACGTAGTTGACGTAGAGTCGGGTTTTAATCCATAAAGGGCATAAATCACCTAACATTCCTAAATTGTTTGGAATAATGTGCTTTAAAACATCCAGTGTGTGTATACGATCAGGTATGATGTTGTATCGATCAGGTAGTGTAAGGGTTACGCCCGCTTTACAGTGACAGACCAAACTCCCCGTTTAACGCACCGCAAACAACCGCAAACAGTCCATTTGCACAACTGCAAACTTCCCATTTGCACAAGGTTGGATACCAAGCTAGCCATGTCCCGTTCCTTGTCCTCACTGATGTCATTGAAGGTCTCTTCCTCCGCCCAGCCACGTACAACACCAAGGGTCCCCGAAAGGTGACAACAAGCTCCCTGGGACGCCTGCTGTGGTTGGTCTTCCACCTCCTCAAAGTCACCTTCCTCCTCTGACTCCTCTTCTTCAGACTCCTCTCTTTGCATTGCCGCAGGTCCAGCAATCGACGACAACAAGGATGCTTCTGGTGGTGATGGTGACCACAACTCTTCCTCTTCATGCTCATCTACGGCCTGATCCAGCACTCTTCGCAGGGCACGCTCCAGAAAAAACGCATTTGGGATGAGGTCGATGATGTTGCCTTGGGTTTGGACGCATGAGCCTACAGCCATTGTGCATGAGCGTTCAGTAGCGCTCCCAAAAAATACCCAGCTCCGTAGAGGCTGTCCTCTTTTTTTTTTTATTAAAAAAATCTGTTCTTACCAGTTTAATCTCTGTTTTGTCCCCTATCAGGGGCCGATGTATGGAATAGATTTTAGGAACCGGGAGATTGAAAAAGATGGTTGGTCGGTCCTCTTACTTCCAAATCGGGGCAATGTGCGTGCGCCGTGCAATGTACTGTGCCACCCTATATGAGTGGTGTGTTAAGCAGTACTATTCTTATCAGTTTAATCCCTGTTACGTCCCCTATCAGGGGACGTGTATCGAATAGATTTTAGACAACCGCAAAGAGTTGTCAATAGTTGACACACTCATGACATAAATTTTATTCCTCTATGCGTCAATCTTGGTGTAGTGATGACTGTGCTCGTGCGCACGTTTGGGAGATTGCAGGCGATGGCGGTTTTTCAAAGCCTATGGTCGTGCTGAGGTAGTTCATTGACAGTTAAGTGACCCAGAAAACAATGATTCTGCAGTGTGGGCCTATTGTTGGCCTAGTAGGCTTTAATGATCACCTTAGATGATCACAAAGAAAATTAATGTTTTTTCTATGCAAAATTATCCAGCCGATCGCTTTTGGTCTGTTCACAATGAAGCAACGACCTTATCATCTGGGGTGTGCCAACATTGCCAACACACTCATAGAGGTGATCGCTTCATTGTGATACGCAAGCCCCTTCACCACAAAAAGGTAACGATCACGAAGGGGAATTGACACATGTATGTGCCTTTTTTTTGTTTTGTTTTTGCAGCCACAGTGCAGCACCAGAGGCCAGAATAATTAGGCATGTACACATACCTGAAAAATTGATGTTTTCCAGGCAGAAAGTGCACTAAAACATTGCGGCTTGAACCCTAGTTGGTGGCGGAGAAGTCACGCAAGTCATCCGGCATTCAGAGATTAAATACAGCAGCGTGTGGACCATTTTTAGACCAAGGCATCTCATCAGGCCTTTTTTAGTCAAATGCATCCCCCACTGTCAGTCCCTTCGGGATCCATGCCTCATTTATCCTAATAAAGGTAAGGTAATCTAGACTTTTTTGACCTATGCGACTTCTCTTCTCAGTGACAATACCTCCTGCTGCGCTGAAGGTCCTTTCTGACAGGACACTTGAAGCGGGGCAGGCCAGAAGTTCTATCGCAAATTGGGATAGCTCAGGCCACAGGTCAAGCCTGCACACCCAGTAGTCAAGGGGTTCATCGCTCCTCAGAGTGTCGATATCTGAAGTTAAGGCGAGGTAGTCTGCTACCTGTTGGTCGAGTCGTTCTCTGAGGGTGGACCCCGAAGGGCTGTGGCGATGCGTAGGACTTAAAAAGCTCTGCATGTCCTCCATCAACAACACGTCTGTAAAGCGTCCTGTCCTTGCCGTTGTGGTAGGAGGAGGATTACTTTCACCTCTTTCTCTGTTAGATTCCCGTTGTGCTGTGACATCACCCTTATGCGCTGTGTAAAGCATTCTGAAGAAGAATGTGGACAACCTTTTTTAGGAGAGCCTCCAAAGCCTGGGCGAGGCCCAGACGTGGACAAAGAGAAGTACAATTTACGTACCCCATCTCAGAAGAGAACAAATGGGAACAACAGCGACAAGAACAAAAAATCCAAGAACTGAAGGTAATGAATTTATTTAGTATTACCATTAGTGTTCCCCAGATACAAGTGTTACAAAAAGGCCTATCCTTTTCCCCTGTTGGGAATTTTGACTTCTTTGAGGCAGTGAAAGATTTAGAACTTTTCTCCCGTAAATTATTGTTGAAGAAATACTTCAACAAGAAGGATGATAAATCAGTACCTATGAATGTAACTGAACAACAGGCGCTTCAGGATCTCATGTCCCTCTTAGAGGAACAGGAGAGCCAGCCTGGGATGCCTGCCCCCGTGCACCTGCACCGGAGATCACAGACGTTCCCCCCTAGATCACTCTGTCCAGTGGTGGATATATTTACCAAGTTGGTGAAAGAGGATTTTAAGAAAATCTCCCCAAAAAAATACAGAGACAATCTAACTCCACCACAAAGGAAAGCTTTGAGGTAATAAAATCTCTCAAAGAGGTGGTTATTAAACAGGCAGACAAGGGGGGTAATGTCGTGATCTGGCCGGTGCAGATGTACGAGCGGGAGGCCTTCAGGCAACTTAATGAAAAAGCATGTTACATGCACCTGGATGGCAACCCCTCGGTTAAATATCAGGCGGAATTATATATGCTACTGCAGGAGGCAGTGACCCATAATGTTATCAGCTCCAAAATGATGGAAGGGTTGATGGTGGAGTCTCCAGTCAGCCCCACATTATACTTGTTGCCCAAGGTACACAAAAACGCCACCAATCCACCGGGACGACCCATCGTCTCGGGGATTGGTGGATTGTGTGCCAATATTGGGAAGTTCATTGACTTCTATCTTAAGGGCTGTGTGGAGACCCTGCCATCCTTTGTGCAGGATACATCTGATATGTTGAGGCGAATGGATGGCTTGTGCCTTGATGATGACATGCTTTTAGTCACCTGCGACGTGGAGTCCTGACCAGGGCCTGAGGGCGTCTAGGTACTTTCTTACAATGACGAATCTGGACGATGATTTAATTGAGTTACTTTTGAAGTTATTGGAATTCTTATTAACTCATAATTATTTTCTTTTCAAAGATTGCTTCTTCCTACAGCTCCAGGGGACTGCGATGGGGGCGCCTTGTGCGCCCTCGTATGCAAATTTGTTCCTGGGGCTGTGGGAGGGAGAAATCATCCAGAATTCGGTGGGTTTTGATGCGGCCCAGCTCTGGTCGAGGTATATCAACGACCAGTGGCGTACCTACAATAGAGGCAGACCACGCGGCTGCTATGGGGCCCGTGAAGGGGGGGGCCTGGAGTGGATGGAAGGCCCCGCCCCTAATTACACTGACATAGCTGCTGTGGCTCCACTATCACTTCTCCCTATCTGGGGCTCAGACGGGCCCTGCTTCCCCTGTGCTCAGGGCCCCCCTCCCCTTACATATTTTATCAATCTTCCTGCCAGCTCCTGCAGTGACAGACAGTGCCCAGCCAGCCTATGCCAGTGCGCTTTCCTCTGTCTGTCTGTCTGCTGAGTGTTGAACCGGCCAATCAGCATTTAGCAGCGTTAATAGCCTGATGCTGATTGGCTAGCCTAGCTCAGTAGACAGAGACAGGACTGAGCGGGCGGGATGATGCTACACTTGTCTTCCACTGCGCTGCCTGCCCGGCTCAGTTAACTCCAATCCCCAGAGACTGGTAATGTGTCCAGAGAGCGTGCCCTGCACAGCTACGGACAATGTAAGTAGTGTGCAGCTGTGCACCGTCAAAAGTTAAAAAAAAGTTAATGGGGAAGTGTGGGGGAGGGGCGAATGGTTAGTGTGAGGGGGCAGCAGCAAGCAGAGTTCGAGGGAAGGGGGGGCACACTGCCCTCTACATAATCTTATCATATACAGAACAATGTGCCTCAAGCAGCCCCCCCCCCCCCATTAACACTGCTTGCTGTTGATGCTTATATAGACAACGATGCCCTAGCAGCTCCCCCCCCCCCCCCCTTACAGTGAACTCTGTCACATTAGCATTAAGAAGAGTTCATGGAGGGGGGGTGTTGTGCAGAGTGGGCACAAGCAGGAGGAACGATGCTATGCAAGCTCCTGCCTTGCCCTCCTTCAGCTCTACTGGCATATAAATCGCTCTTCCTGCCTGTGCCCACTGTGCCAGGCTTTAGCAGACAGGCAGGAAGAGTGATGTGTGCTGTACATCGCTCGCTGCAGCCCTAGTGAAATCTGTACTTCTGTACACCACTGTCATATCAGCGGTGTACGAAAGTATGGATTATTAAGCACTATAGGCACTTGAATTTCAGGTGCCTGTTTCTCATACAAAAAAAATAAAAAATCTTAGAAAAAGTCATTTAGGCTACTTTCACACTTGCAGCAGGACGGGTCCGACAGGCTGTTCACCATGTCGGATCCGTCCTGCTGCTATTTCGCCGGACCGCCACTCCGTCCCCATTGACTATAATGGGGACGGCGGTGGAGCTCCGGCGCAGCACGGCGGTGCACGGCGAAAGGCCGCCGGACTAAAATGACTGCATGTCAGGTTTTTTAGTCCGGCGGCTTTCGCCGTGCACTGCCGTGCTGCGCCGGAGCTCCGCCCCCGTCCCCATTATAGTCAATGGGGACGGAGCGGCGGTCCGGTGGCACAGCGAAATAGCCGCAGGACGGATCCGACATGGTGAACAGCCTGTCGGATCCGTCCTGCCGCAAGTGTGAAAGTACCCTAAGTCACTTAAAATAGTTTCTAATAAACTTCATTTAGTTTACATGTACTTTAAGTTAGGGATGTCCAACCTGCGTTCCTACAGCTGTTGCATGATGGAAGTTGCAGTTTTGCAGTAGCTGGACGGCTGCAGGTTGGACATCCCTACTTTAAAGGGTTATTCAGGTTCTTTCAAGTTATCCCCTATCCATGAGAATGGAGGCCCTGTATCCCCTGAAGCCTGAAATGATCAGAGGGGCCAGTCGCACATGTGCACGGCCATTCTATTAATTTCTATGGAAATTCCGGAGATATTTGAGCAGTGTACACATCTTGTGGATAGGGAATAGTTTGAAACGAGAATACCCTTTTAAGGCTTTATATTGTCAGTAGTAGGCTACATACGTATGGAACCATGTCTACTTAAATATACGTTAATAATTTCCAGAGCAAAACCTTATGGGAAAATATTATTTTTTTGTTAGTTTTTTAGTTATTTATCCCTAACGGTTTAATTAGTAGTAGAATGGGCCACGGGTGGGTAGTGGGTGGGGTTAGGGGCCCAATTCAGATTTTTGCTATGGGGCCTAATGATTTCTATGTACGCCTCTGTCGACGACGTTTTTTTCATCTGGCAGGGCTCCACGTCGCAGTTGGATAACTTCCTCGCCGCCCTCAATGTTAATGAGTTTAATATCAGGCTCACTTGGAAGTACAGCCCAGTTGAGGTGGACTTCCTTGATATTATCATTAAAAAGGAGAATGGGGGGATGGTAGCGACAGATGTGCATAAAAAACCCACTTCGGTGAATGCATTGTTGCATGCCACTTCATCACACTACCCCAAGGTAATACAGGCCATACCAAAAGGCCAATTTATGAGGATGAGGCGTATATGCTCCAAGGAGGAGAGGTTTGAACAACAATCTTCAGACCTCACGAAACGTTTCCTAGACAGGGGATACCAGATAGGGGTGGTGACAAAGGGCTATGAGATGGCCAAAAGCAAGACGAGGGGGGCCTTACTCTGTACAAAAAAGCCATTTGAGAAACCTAAAGATGGCCCAGTTAGATTCATCACTCCCTTTAACAGTGAATGGCGTAGAAAGCAGGAAATAATGAAAAAAGGCATTGGTCAGTGTTGATGACTGACAGGGATCTGCGGTCATCCCTACCCAATTATCCCCAAATCACTTGGAGAAGGTCCAGAACCCTGAAGGATATGCTGACAAGGAGCCATTATGTAGCAGACATTCCCAGGGGAATCTTTGGGGGCAAAGGTCCTCCATGGGGTTTGAAAGCTTGTGGGAAATGTGCCGCATGTATGTACATGGAACGTTCCACCACTTTCTATGACGCCTCCGGGGACGCGGAATTTAAGATCGTTCACTATATAACCTGCACCACTGAGAGAGTCGTATATTGGCTAACTTGTCCGTGCCGATTGATTTATATCGGCATGACAACAAGAGCCTTGAAAACTCGGATATTGGAACATGCCAGCAAAATCCGCACAGCCTCACAATGTAAAGATCAGGACGTGGATGAATTACAATCTGTTCCACGGCATTTCCTCAAGTACCATAATAGTGACCCGAGTGTCCTGAGGGTAAGAGGTATTGACAGAGTTAGGTTGGGGGTGCGAGGTGGTGACGCAAAGAAGGAGTTACTACAAAAAGAAACAAAATGGATTACTGTGCTTGATACAGAGGTTCCAAGTGGGTTAAATGAATATAATAGCTTCAAGTCCTTTTTGTAAGACGTGAATTTTACTATGGGCAAATAAGTTTGTTTATATGTATGTGTCTAATTGTCATTTTTTGTTTAGATTTAAGATGGAGTAAGATTGGATGGTAGATAACCACGAACCATAAGAAAACCTGTCAATTGCATGATGTGATTTGAGAGGGAGATATGGGGTATCTTCATATTGGACCCGCTTTTGAACACTCTTCATGGGACTGTCACTCATCATCAGAGAAGAAGCAACCTGTACATTTTCTTGGCACTATCATGTTCATATTTTATATTTTTGTCACATTGATGACTAA
This sequence comes from Bufo bufo, assembly GCF_905171765.1. Classification (NCBI taxonomy): domain Eukaryota; kingdom Metazoa; phylum Chordata; class Amphibia; order Anura; family Bufonidae; genus Bufo; species Bufo bufo. Next base: position 190,490,831 of record NC_053391.1, on the reverse strand, counting down.
CATAGATTATGTATTGTATACACTTTTGGTGTTTTCATAGGACGTGCGTCCCATAATTATGGGTGGTTCAGTCCGCCCTTAGGTGGACAGCTGACCCATATATTTGTTATTTTTCATGTGGCTGTGGTGTAACCCACCTCCCACTGCGCACGGCAGACAGGACAACTCCGGTTTGTGGATTGGCTTCTCTGCTGTGCCCACTGGGCGGTGGGTGCATCAGCAGCATTGTATTCAGCACCTGTTTGGGGAATCACAAGGCATATTGTCCATCTGATGGGGGACTGGGCCACCTTATGGGTGGGTCTGTTCCATCCTCATTTGGACATGAACCTCACTCACTTGGAGTTGGGACGGATCTGACCCACCACTGGCGGTTGCGGCGCGGCTGATTCACAATTTTTCCTGGGATCAGTCGCCCTGCAGCCAGCTATTGGAGGTTGGATCCGCTCACTATGTAATACATTTTTTATATTTTGGTAATAATTATTGACATTAAATGTCATTGTGATCATATAAGCTATTCGAGCACACATGCACTTTATTCTCTTGCACGTAGGTTTTGGCTAAATGTAAAGATCATGTATCCATTCAGTGATTTACATTTTTGCCTTCCCTGTATGAATGGATGAGTGGATGGTTTCCCTCCCTCCCCTTTCCTTCTCCCTACAATTTAATCATGGTAATTTAAAGATATATTCTATATCACTGATTTGTTATCCTACTAAAACTTAACTTTTATCAGATAATATATATAAAAAATATGTCCCACAATGTTAGTACTATTGACTGCATGTAGGAGAGAAAACTGAACAGGCATATAGATCCGCAATAATCACTTGGTACCACGTGTATGTATATCCAACAAAATATTACGCATAAATAGACGTGGTCCAATATAATAGGTAGTGAATTGCAATATGGTTTGACCACTTATTATGATCACCACTCACGGTTTGTTGCATGGAGGATGTGTGATCTTGATATCCAGACTGCTTGGGTGATTGATTGGATCCGTGATGGTCCCCCTTTGTCTGCTGAAAAAAGTGGTTTCAAACGATGTTAGGTTGCTGGGTCACTTGGATAATAGGTCAGACAGGAGAATGTCCCTAATAAGCTGTTATTCTCCTGCCTAAAAGCGGAGAGGTCTCCCGCCTATATGCGGGAGAATCACCCCCTAAGGAGCGACCCCACTTCTCGGTGGCTGGCCCTATTACTCTCGCCCTATTGTGGTCTCCTGGTGCTGGCCTGTTCAGATGTTCTTCCAGAAGTCGTTCCCGACGCGTTTCCTCTGACAGACAGTGCTGTCAGATTCATCAGGGGTCAAAATGATATAAGTGCGGTATAATAACCGTCAACTCAATCGCTTTTTTGGTGGTGTCCCAGCTGAATGATTGCAGTCCAGACCGATGTCTGAGACTGCCCCCTTATATATACGGTCATATAAACTCTAATTGGTGTATTAATTACTCACTCGCTCTGCTTCCCGGCGTGCGTTCCATTGTATTGGGATCGGATCCGGAAGTGCGTCACTATGCGCGTGCGCAGTGGTTGACAAAGAGCCCCGTGGAACGCATGACGTCAGTGTCGTGCGTCCAGGTGCGGCCTAAGATACCTCGCGTTTGGTGTGGAACGCATCGGCGTCATTAGCCACATTTAGGATAAACGTGCTGCTGTGGAACGCATCGACGTCATATTAATGCGTCTCAGGGAGTCCGATGGCAGATGCTATGGACATGTACATCAATTATTAAGTCGAATATACAGAGATGCCTGCAAGACGCATTTATTTGTTCATGTACAGTGGCATAGTATCATAATTGGTCCAGATACCGTTAGTCTGGTCC